>NC_057863.1:128297325-128379825 GCF_019393635.1 Dromiciops gliroides | reverse complement strand
AACCCTTTTAAAGTATTCATGTATAATATGTTGAAGAGAAATGTGTTTACTATGCCTACATACATATGAATATATATTTCATTAGATATAAATCCTTACATAACTTACAAATGTGGTTTGTACCTATTTCTAAGCAATTAGTGAGCAAAGCAAAGACCCTTGTGATTAAAGCATTTTGTTTTCATTTTTTACATTTACCTTGATTTTAGGACAGAGGTATCTTTTTGCTATCCTGATTTTTTTCCTTTCATCTTCACGTTGAATCTGTTTTCTTGTTTATTATGTTATAGAGATATTCTATTTCTTAAACCCAAATGAATTACTTCTTCTTTAGGGTTAATTTGATCTCTTCCTCATAAACTGTGACCTGATTTTTTTTGTGCTTCCTCATTTGCTATTATCACATGAGAACTTGCCAATAAATGAAAGTTCTACATTTTTATTTGCTTTGTTATATAGCTATGCAACAAACTTAAAAAAAACTCACAGTATTCTACTATGCCAATTGAAAAATAAAGGACACAATGCATTTATCTGGCTATCCGAATGAAACAGGCATATTTAGAAAATATGATAATGAGCACAAGTAAATTTTCAAAGTATTCCATAGCCAATCTATTTGAATTTATTAATTACCTTCCAATTTGGGTCTGTTTTATTTTTATTTCTATTCTATTTCTTGATTATAAAGATGATCTTATTTTGGGAAAAAAGACTCATTTCACATGCTTTAATTTGCGAGGTAGGCTTAGATAATTATAAGGTAGCAATGAGTTCTTATTCCTCTACTTTCTTACTTTCATTAGTTTCTATTTGTAAACCAATTTGTCTGATTCCCCCTTATTTTGTGTTGACTTATGTTTTGATATCACTGGCTGTGTTTTCCTTTTTATTTCTTAAATAGGAAAGACTATGCTGTATTCCTCATGGTTTCTTTTTCCTTGCACAATTCCCATGACTCTGCACTGACAGATCTTGATATCCAAGAGGGAGTCTACTCACAGGATTAAAGGCAAGAACCTCAATTAGACACTCTCTGATTTCTTCAGATGTTTTTTCTAATCTTTTAATATGGGATTATAGGCAGCTAGAACCTATGCTGCTAAAAAAATAGTGAAGACTCTTTGTTGCAAATCACAAGAAATCCACTTTTTAAAAATGTCTCTTTCTTAATTTGAATTAATTCTAGTCTAGATGAGGATAATGAACTTTGGTCTGCTCTTATGTTATACTGAGTACAAAATAGCTTGATAAGAAATGTGAAGCATACATACTCTCCTCAATGATCTGCAGGAAAACTCCCTCAGAGACTGATTAGTCCATGCTTGTCACAAATAGGGGAGATAATTATGGGGCTTAACAGTCTATGTGGTGGATCTTTTGAGAGTCAATGGGTAGATCTAAGACTGTCCTATGGATCAACCCTAATTTTTAATATTGCACATATCTTGAGAGATATTTTTTTTGGTAGCACATCCCCCAGAGATGAAACAGTGTCTCTTCCCAGAGAATGACATCACATTTCTTTTCCAGAAGATAAAAATTGTCCAAATTAGATTATCTTTAATTAGTCTAATCTTATGAGCCATTCCATAAAGTTTATTGCACCCATGCTGGTACCATGTTACAAGATTCTTATTGAATGAACTAATCTTTAGACAGAGAAGCAGTGCTTATAAACAATCTTGCTGTATTTCATTATTACAATAAAGCTTTCTTTCTCAGATGCTTCATGATTCAATAACTATTCTATGGATCTTAGCATATCAGGTGACACTTTAAAAGGGTTAATCAGTTAATCTTGTAACTAACCTATAGTGAATATAAGATGTCATGAAAATATTGAAATGCCAATTTTTTCAGTTCCAGGAAATTTCAATTGTATAAAATAATCATTTGAGGTAATATAATTTTCCAGTCTACAGAGAACATTTGAGTAGGAGCGTCCACTTCTCTTAAGATCCTCTGCCTCAGCTTTCCCTTTTCATGAGAAAACAGCTTAAGGGGCTCCCTTGTCACCTACCACTTAAAAGGATACCATCCTTTATAAAGGGGTTCTAAACAGAGAGGGGAGAAAACTCACCTTTATTTCAAATTACAGATTACTTAGACAATAAATTCCCCTGACTAGTGACTAATAAGTAATGACTTTGTCGCCTTACATTTTTTTCATAAAAATGTGCTTATTTAAAATAGAATGTGTGGATTTTAAAGAAGGGGAAGAATAGTATTACTCACATTTAAATTGTAATTAAAATGCTTCTGATGAAATAAAAAACTATAAGAAATCAACCTTGGCTTAGGTTTCTTTAGTTTCTAAATCCTCTTACAATTCACCATCCTTCCACAGGTCAAGGCCTCTTTCCCAGCCCTTTCATTTTAACTGTTATTTTGAGCAAATGTATAATTTACTTGGTAAATTAGGGGGAATGCATTTAACTTCCACTATAGAGGACCCAGGTTCAAATTCTGACTTTGCCCAGGACCCTTAGAGATTTTTCAATCCACCCTCACCCCTATCAGTTTGTTCATTTGTAGAATGAGGGGATAGCCCACATATTCCTAATATTCCATCTAGCTTTTAAATTCTACAACATCAAACCCTCTTTTTCACAGGACTCAAATAAGTTTTCTCCACAGAAAACTTTTTTTTTTCCTCTAGGGTGTAAAGTTAAAGGAATGTGCTTTCTCTGGGATACAAATATAGGCAAAATATAGGCTCCAGCTCTGGTGGAGTTATTTGTCCCACCAGTGTCTCTTTTTAAAATTCTAAAACAGAGGGGCAGCTAGGAGGCACAGTGGATAAAGCACCAGCCCTGGATTCAACTCCTGGATTCAGGAGGACCTGAGTTCAAATCCGACCTCAGACACTTGACACTTACTAGCTAGTAGACCCTGGGCAAGTCACTTAACCCTCAGGGGTTAACCACAGGGATTTTTCACTTGAAGTCTATGAATCCCAGAGTCCATGAACTTAGATACAGAAAAAACATTACATTTTTATTTTTTACTAACCTTTGGATCCTCTATTTATGCATTTAAAAACATTATTCTGAGAGGAAGTCCATAGGCCTCACCAGACTGCCAGAAGGGTTGTTGACACAATAAAAGTTAAAAACTACTGCTCTAAAGTAATAAATGTTGCTGAAAAACTTTTTTTCTTTCCTTACCACCCCCCTTTTTAAACTGGCTGGTTGTCTCATAGGGAAGACTAGCAGCCTCAGTCAGCCTACACATTCCACTTCCCGGTTACAGGAGAATTGGATGGTGGTCCTCTATTTTGCAGATGGAGACATTGAGGCCTAGAGAGAGAATGCATTTGCCCAAGGCTACACAGGGAAAATAAGAAGCAGAGGCAGGGTTCCACCCCAAATCCTCTGCAATGTAAGTTAAATAGATTCCCCCAATTTAGGAAGTAAACTTTCAAGTAAGTGGACAAGTTTGAATCATTAAACTATCAACCCAATAGGTCCATCTGGTGAATGGGCAAAGATTGAACTTCCAGATTTTTTACTCTTAATAACACCCTTGGTAAACAGAAATAAAAGAATACCAGTTCTACCTTAATACTTTGCAAAATTGCACATTAGCTTAACAAAAGGAATTCAGGGACTAAATGATTCAAAAATCAGATTTCTCATCAGAAAACATTTTAATATTTACATATGTGAGGCATTTTAACTATTTTTAAAGCACTTATTGAATGACACCTATCTTCCTCTTGCATCAGAGAACTGATTTCCCTTTAATAAAACAAACATCACTATTTCTCCTGGCCCAGAATGCTTTGGTTGTTCTACCTTTCTCTGTATTGCTTGTTCTCTCAGTCTGCCTTTTGTCTCTGTCTCCATCTATTCTCTCTGTTTCTCTATCTCAGTATCTGAATCTCTCTTTGTCTCTGTTTCTGTCTCTCTGTCTCTGTCTTGTCTTTGTTTCTCTTTGTATCTCTCTCTCTCTCTGTCTCTCTCCTCTCTCTCTGTTTCTCTCTCTCTGTCTTCCTCACTGTCTCTGTCTCTGACTTCCCCTTCCTCTTTCTCTCAGTCCCTCTCACCTTCTCCCTCCAACTCTCTCCCCCACCCCAGGTCCCCTTCCCCAGTTTTCCCCCTATCCATCCTCACCACCACACCACCTGACCTGCAACTATCAACGTCTGAGATATAAAAAGAAGAGGCTGGCTGCTGGTGTCTGACTAGGGCTTGCGTTACTAAAGAAGCTGGGCAGAAGGGTTGCGTGTGTGTGTGTGTGTGTGTGTGTGTGTGTGTGTGTGTTTTCCTGACCAATCTGTGCATCAGTCAGTCAGTCAGACTTAGTGAGCCACACTTCATTGATTTTTGGCTCGGAGCTGCAATTGATCTCGTTACCGTGAGCTACCCTGGTAAAGCTGGCCAATGCTTCTAATCCTCTTAAGCAGCAGTCTAGAAATTGAGATAAAAGCTAGCGATTCAGCTGGTTCAAATAACAGATTTGACAAATTAGGAGGGTTCTTTCTGAGGATAAAAAAATACCCTCTTGGTGGTTGCTATGTGCTGTGATACAAGAACATAGACCCATCCCAGTAATGAGCAAGAAAGGCCATTCTGGTCAGCAAAATAGAAAGGGTTTGTATTACTAGTAAGAGTAGATTCCATAAACATTTCACCAAAGTTGGTTGTGAAAAGTTCAAATCCTAATTCTAATGTTACTTTAAAGTTAATACATCATTTACGATGGTTATATACTATTTATAGCCTGCATATTACAAAATATACATACATTTTAGAAAATCTATTTTACATATATGCATATCATATGTAACTAATACATGTATAGGAAATGTCGGATATTGTTTGAATATATATGTAATATAATGCGTGTTTTATTTTCAAATTAACTTAAAATTATACATAAAATCTGATCTTACAAAATCTATAAAAATAGTTGTAGTACAAACATTATAGAAAATATGTATATGTGTTTTGAATACATACATATTAATTAAAACTTAAATATTTTAATTCCAATTTAACATTCAAATTAGGATTTTAATGTTTCACAATTAACCAACTGATACTGCCAATATATTACAATGAAGCAATATTCTTTCTGAATTCTTCTTTTTGTGTCTTCTACCACAAAAATGGAGAGAGAACTGTCTGCCACATGGAAAGTACAGCTTTGCTTTCTTGGGCCAGGATTGTGGGACAGGGTAGGGGTAAAAAGCTAAACTTTGAAATTTCTGTATTTCCAAAAATCAACACTTGTTGTTTGCATTCCACTAATAGTGTGTCTGAGAACTGAATTCAAATCCATCCTCAGTTATTAGATGTGTGGCCCTGCACAAGTCTTTTAAGTTGTCTCTGTTTCAGTTTCCTCATCTGTAAAGTGGGGATAATAATGGGACCTACCTCCCAGGTTTGTTGTGAGGATCAAATGAGATAATGATTTTAGAGTGCTTAGAGCAATGTCTGGCTCATACTAAGCAATATATAAATGTTAGTCCTCCTCCTCATTATTATTATTATCTACATTTGTTCCAGAAAGAAGGAAAAATTCATGAAGCATTTATATCCATATTTGGGTTGAGCTGAGCGTTCAGCTCTACCAATCAGTTCATTTAGCTATTATTTGAGTAGGCAGTATTATAAATATTATCTAGCATTATTGAGACTTAGAGATTCAAAGTACTTGTCACTGACTTGGTTGCATTCATATTTTTATATTTCTCTATATGGTTGGGGGAATTATTCAGAATGTCCCTGATCAATTGACTTTCTCCCAGACTAGCTGTTGAAATTATAGAAGGTATGGGGAAAATTACAGAGACAACCCATAAGATGTTAAGCTCTTAAGCAAAGTGGAAAGGAGTGTTTCCATTTCATAATCCTTTTGAGAGACAGAAAGAAATTCTTCAGTCAAGTTTGCTGGAATTAGAACAGCTATATATTGGAAGGCCTAAGACTGGACATACCCCCTGGTGGTGCATTAAAGAACTAAACACTCCCTAAGGAATGACTCAAGGAAGGAGACAGATCCTGTGAGCTCTGTTGAGAAGAGAATCAGTTTGGGGGCAGCTAGGTGGTGCAGTGGATAAAGCACTAGCCCTGGATTCAGGAGAACCTGAGTTCAAATCCAGCCTCAGACACTTGACACTTACTAGCTGTGTGACCCTGGGCAAGTAACTTAACCCTTATTGCCCCCCACACACACACAAAAAAAGAACAAAGGACAAGAAGAGAATCAGTTGAGAAGACAAATCCAACTCTCAAGAGGGAATCATTCTTCACTGCTCAGGGTGGGGAGAGGATTTCTCTTCTTTTCACCATCTCTCATCAGCCATGTCATCTTTCAGCAGAACTATTTGCATAGTAGAGGACACCATCCCCAGCAGGGAATGAGTCCAATTAGTAAAAGAATGAGAGAAGAAGAGCCATGTGAGCAAAGATGCTCAGTTAGCCTTGGCTATCAGGAATGGAGCAATGGAGAGGAAAAGGTTCAGGGAGCCTAGATGAGCAAATGGCCCAGTTTATACCCAGATGGTAATCCAGGAGGAGTAACATGAGGATACCATGAGAAGGAAAAGGATATAAGGGCCCTGCAATCAATCAATCAACCAGCCAACCACCCAACAAGGATCTATTTTTTAGGCACTTATTATATGTCAGGCACTGTGCTAAATCCTAAGGATATAAAGAAAAAGCAAACAGAATTCCTGCTCCTCGAGAAACATTATACATTATGGGGGGGGGGCACATCTATACATACAGAGTACATGAAAGCCAGCTTTAAGGGGTAAAATTCTAGCATCTACAGTGATTGGCAAATGTATCTTTTGGTTATGGGACAAGAAAGAGGGACGACATATAAACAAAATGCTCTCCTGGTACCATCACAATATTGGAAAAAGGCAAGGATGCTTTTTTTCCTAATTGAAGGGCTCTCTGCAGTGAAGCTTAAGACATGGAGTTACACAAAGGATGGGCAAGCATGAATGCTTATGAGGTGCACCATTGGTATGGACTCCCAAATTGATAAAATTGCAGATTAGGGGCAGTTAGGAGGCACAGTGGATAGAGCACCGGCCCTGGAGTCAGGAGGACCTGAGTTCAAATCCAGGCCTCAGACACTTAACACTTACTAGCCGTGTGACCCTGGGCAAGTCACTTAACCCCAATTGCCTAAAAAAATTGTAGATTAATTTTAGTATTTGAGTTTGAGAGATTATTTAAAGTATAAATTAAAGCATAAATTAAAATATAGTTAAGTATTATATGGTAAAATATAGTAAATATGCCAGGAAAGTGGATTAGAGAGAGAGTTCTGGTCATGTCACTACTCTTCATAGAAGTATTCATTTATACCTTATTACCTACTGAATAAATTGCAAATTCCCTTTCTGGGCATTCAAGGCTCTCCACAGTCTGGCCGTACAGTCTCATTTGATAGTATTTTCCTCCATCTGCTGTACATGCCATTCAATTTGAATAACTATTTCCAGAAAATATCAGCACTTTTCTAACTTTGTGCCTTGGTCAGGCTATTTTTCTATGCCTATGATGCCTTTCTTTCCTTCCTTCCTTCCTTCCTTCCTTCCTTCCTTCCTTCCTTCCTTCCTTCCTTCCTTCCTTCCTTCCTTCCTCTAGTCACCTGTTGAACTCATCATTTAAAATGAATTCAAGTGATCGATCTTCCTGTTAAAATTTCCTTTTTCCCTCCAGTTAATACTGACCTTTCCACAGGACCACATCTAATACTTGAATTAAGGCATACATAACATAGTATAAAAATTATAGATAACATGAAGTTTTTGCAATCTTAGGTTGAGTAAGAGTAGCAAAGGACCTAGAACAAGTGAGGTTGCAATATGACTATATTCTACCATGGTCTAATCAGAAGTAAGGTCTTGTGTTCAGTTCTAGAAATGATATTCTTAGGACATTGGTAAGTTGGAAATCATACAAAGTATTGTTACCAGAATGGTGAAGATATTAACAATCATGCTTTATCATACTCTATTGAAGGAAGTAAGGATGATTAGACTGAGGAATAGAGGACTTGAATGGGTTGACCATGATCATTGTCTTCAAACAATTAAAAGGATCTCATATTGGAATGGAATAATATTTGTTCTAATTGTGCCCAGGAAGTAGAAATAGGAGCAATAGATAGAGGCTGCAGAGAAACAGGTTTAGGGCTCATATAAAGAAACACTTCCTGGCAATCAGCTTTCCAAACTAGAATTGGCTGCCTTAATAGCAGGTTTCCTCTCTCTAGAGATCATCAAGCAAAGATTGATTGCCCACTTGTTACATATGTTGTGCAGAGGATTCTTGTCAAAACTGAGGTTGAATTAGGCAAACTTTAAGGCTTTTTCTGAGTCTGAGTTTTATGCTTTTCAGATATTGAGAAGTTAGAATCAAAGGACTGGCAAATTTTAAATAGTATGGGTGAGGGAATTGGATTAACTTTGGACAAATACAGGGATACCTCTTCTGCATCTGAAGAGGATGGGGATGGAGAGTATTGATATTGGGACAGTTTGTGGAATAGACAAAGGGATCATTGGGTCATAGATCTAGAGCCTGAAGGGATCTTAAAAGTCATTGAATTCAGACTTCTTGTTTTGTACGTAAAGAAACTGAGGCATAAAGTAGTTGAGTAACTTGCCTAAAGTCATATATCTAGTAAATATCTGACGTGGGATTTTCCAGTCTACAAGTCCAGTTCCCTGTCCATGATGACATCTTGACTCTGAAACTGAAGGATTTGTGTTCATATGGCTTAAGTGTTAATTGGGAAGGAGGAAGCTAAGGTCCTCTGCTGTTGTTGCTGCTGCTGCTGTATATATGGATGCGACTGATAGGGGAGGATGAAGTATGGTTGATAGTGAAAGGACATGGGAAAAGGTGTAGAATAGTCTTTGTGGGAAATGAGATTAGGTGATTACAAGGGAAGAGGAGAAGTATCATTGAACAGTGGCAAGGGACCAGTTGAGGTTATGTACCATGAATTTGTAGTGAATAAAGTCAGCTTGATTTTGTGACTTTCTCCAGGGATGCTCAGCAGCCCATAACTAATTATAGTGATACAGAAATGTATGCAAAAGTGCTGAGGGGTGTTGAGCAATTAAAATAATAGGGCTGAATGGTTTAAATGAGAGGAGTGGGGAGGGTACTGAGGCAAGGGAAAAGGCGGGGCAACCTTAGGCATAAGATGGTGACCTAGATGGTATGATTATGGGAATATAAGGAAGACCTTGCTGCTCTGGAAGATCTCCCCTCACCCAAACTGTCACAGAGCTCAAAATCCCATTATTAGTGATTCATTCCTTTGGGTTAATAATTGCTTTCTGCTTCCAGTCCTCTTTTTAAATGCAAACGTCCCTGGGAGAGGTATAAACTATTAAGTACCATTTAGAGACATATCCTCCTGAGGGTACTATCAGGATGAAAACATTGGGTATCTCAAATGGGGCAAGAAATACTGGAAGGGGGGGTGAAGGAGCAGAGCAGCAAGGACTTACAACTGCTAAAGTTAAACCTTCCATTTCCCAATTTGTTAAAAATTAGGCCTATTTGACAGCTCAGAAGCAGGAATAAGTAGTCAACATGTTCTCAAAAAAGGGTGTAATAATAAAAGATAGTCAGATAGGAAATAGAAATAACTGAGGGAGAGCTTTAAATTTCATGAGCAGAATTCAGATTTTGGAGGTACTCAATGCTTAGGAATTATAAACTCTCCTAGACTCGTCTTCATTCTGGTTCTAGGACAGGATCATCCTAGATCCAATATGATAATGGGTTACAATGATAACCTGTGATTTATTCACATGTTTAATACAATGTCACTAAACAGTAGCATCTATAGCAGCTTCTCCGCTGTTGAAAAAAAAATTCAAACATCAAAGCATGATTCTTTGTATCCTTCTTAAACCCGACAATGTAGAGATGAAACTTGCTGAAGGAGCAGCAGAGTAAAATCCAATAGACATTCATCAAACCTTCCCAAGGGAGATTTTTTTTTTCCATACAGAAGTCAATATACTGATCAGATCAATGCAAATAAAAATAGTACATCTCTTGGGCGGGGGGGGGGGGGGAACGACGAGATAATTCTTATAATCAAATGTGATGAGTATGGCAGAATCTACATACAACTAAAGCCCACAACCACAGGTAAGACATGGATCAGAAACCATCTCACCTGAGATATAATTACACACATATTAAAAGGCAGAAATAACAAATTAGTCTCTTAACTATAGCATCACATTAGTTCCCATTGCTGGTATATTACACTGTTAACTCATATGGAAGTATTTTTAAACACATTTTAGTTGTTATTTCATTGGTATAGGAATGGGAACAAACATTTAGAACATCTACTATGTGCCAGGAATTATGCTAAGTACTTTACAAATATAATTTCACTTGATCCTCATAATAACCCCATGAGGTAAGTGACATTATGATACTTATTTCACAATTGAGGAAACTAAGGTGGACACAAGTCATGACCATGTGACCGTGGACTTGTCCAGGGTCACACAGCTAATAAGTACCTGAGGCCAGATTTTAATCCAGTCTTCCTGACTCCAGGCCCAGTACTCTATCTAATGTGCCACCTGGAGCCAGGGAGACTGGTGAGAAAATGCTCTCTGCCAATGGAAATCAACCTGTGCTTTGCAACTTACAGTCTAGAACACATGAAGTGACTTAATTCAGTTTCACACTGCCAGCATAAGAAAAAGGCAGGACTTGAACTCAAGGCTTCCTGACTCTGCGGCCAGCTCTAGCTCTAATCCATAATGCCATCTCTCCTATTAAGTCAGTTCAATCTCCCAGATACTTTTTCCACCATAATCTCTGTCTGGTTCTCCTTCCCCCATCTCAGTATATTTGTGAAAGTGGGTGCTTGTTTTTTGTTTTTTTTAATCCAATCTAATTCAATAATCAGGTGACTGACTGGTGAGTGACAGAAAAATATCAGTAGTGCTGCAATGTGCTAAGGAGGTCTATTAGTTCTCCCTTTTCCTTTTTTTTGCAAGGCAATGAGGGTTAAGTGACTTGCCTAGGGTCACACAGCTAGTGTGAAGTATCTGAGATTGGATTTGAACTCAGGTCCTCCTGAATCCAGGGCCAGTGCTTTATCCACTGCACCACCTAGCTGCCCCCTCCCTTTTCCTTTCAATAACTTTAGGCAGATCTAGTTCTGTGCCTTTGCTAAGTAACCTCTACAAAAGTCCTGTTACAATGTTTTACCATGACACAGCTCTCAAAGGCTACACCAGTGAAGTACAAAGTCTTAAAGCTCCTCCCAAACTGGAAAGGCTTTGTTTATGGTCCTGGCGGTAGCCTGGGCGCAAGCCTAAGTAGATGCATAGAGCCCCATCACCAGGAGGTTAAACACTAGACAACGACTGTTAAAGGGAAAAAAGAAACCCACATTGATAAGATTTGCTATAGATCCATTAATGTATTCATAAATCAAATACTAAGAACAGTGTATTATGAATTCTACTTTTCAAAGACATAGCAAATGCTTTTTTTTCCCCACAAGAACTCAAATTAAACTGGTTTACTTATTCATAACTTTCCTTCCACTCCTTTGGATTCATTTCCTAATGTTAATAATAAGCCTACTATTTACTAGGTTTCCTTTATTTGTTAATGAAATTATGTTAATATTTATTATTCAATTAAATATTTTTTATTATTAAATGTCCACTTTATACTAAGAATTGATAGGCGCTGCATGATGTACTGAGGTAGTAAGAAAGGATAAATCTCAGTTTGGGGAGGAAGGCAATAGATTTATCTGTGATAGAAATTGACTCAATTCCAATCTTTCATATGTGATTCATTAATTTTAAAATAGTTATTGAGGACTTACTGTTTACATATCATTGTCTAAGTGTTGTGGAAACTATAAAAGCCTGCACAAACTCATGCTTGGCCTCAGGAAGTCTAGTTGTGTATAATGGACATTGTTTTTATTGTCCATAATTGTTGTTAAGTCCATTCCACATGGATACGTTGATGGAAAAGGTTGACATCTGTCCATGACACTAAACATCTGCCCAATAGATGCAAGGCACAGTCTTCTAACTTGTTTTGAAAAGTCTGAAATGCTCTCAACTTGCAGCTAAACCATTCTATTTATGCTGTTTCCCCCCCTCCCCCAAGCCCAATTATAATGTGAGCTCTTTGAGAGGAAGTATTGTGCTCTTTTTCTATTTATATTCCCCTCACTTAGTACAGGGCTGTGCACATAACACTTGCTTATTAAGCTTTTTTCCCCCATTCATTCTTTCATTCCTTTCTTGACACGTCAGTGGATCTCATATATTCTGGCATCCCCTTCAATGGTACAAATCACAACCTATCTCCATATTCTCATCCTGAGCAATCGTGTCCACATTCTACCATAAATCCACCATAGAGAGTTTGCCAATCTAGTGACCTGGAAACTTTCCTCTAGGTTTTAATCCATTTTCTCAGTACCAGGGCTGTCCTCGTGTTCTCCTCTCCATCTATGATTTCTCATTCTCATGGTATAATGGTTCTACCTGCTTTTCAAGTTATTCACAAAAGCATTTCCTGTACACAACTCATCCTTGGTGAATCATCATTGTAAATTTTGGGGATAAGTTCAATGACTAAATCCTTCTTTGATGACCATTTAATAAATTCAAATGAAAAGTATATAGAAATTCAGAAGAAGAGGAGAGCACTCTAACTTGAACCTATTAGGAAGGTCTCATGGAAAGGATAGGACTTGAGCTGGGCCTTGAATGTTGGGAAATAATATGGTTAGGGAGAAGGAAAGAGGGAGGTATTCCTAGAAGGAGGTAATCACTTAAGCAATGAGCATGAAAGATTGTTAACTGCTAAGAACGAGGAGATCTGTGGCACATCAATGAGTAGTGTAGGGTAGTTTGACAGGTGCCATATTGTGCTGAACTTTGAAAGCCAGAAAAGGAGGTTTTGACTTTATCTTGAAAGTAATGAAACCACTTCAGGTTTTTACATAGATGAAGGACAAGATTGTTGATAAACAAGGTGTTAATAAAATTAGGGATTTCACTGGGAGTGTTTAGAAATCCCAAATGAGAAAATCCCTTTTACCAATACAGGTTGGCACCTTTTTCTGCAACTTCTAATCTTAGAGAGTCCATTAAAATATAGAGAATTTAAGTGACTTGCCCAGAGTCACACAGTCATTTTCAGAGGTGAGATTTGAACCTAGATCTTCCTGGCTCCAAAGCTGGTTCTATATTTACTATACCACACTACTTCTCAAAAAGATTATTATGTTAAATTTCCTTCTAAGATAAGAAGTAATAGAACAAATCAAGTTTAATTATCTTTATTTTTTAAGGTTTCTGTGTTGAGCATTTCTTTATGAACACCGGAACTGACAAAAGTTGATACCTGTCTATGGCACTAAGTCTCTACCCAATGACTATACCACAAGCTGTCCTCTTGCTTTGAAATACCTAATAATTCTTCCAGTACTTTCCCTCTTTGACACTTTTGCCCTAGGCAAATATATACCCCACTACCACCAATACAGACAAAGCTCACTGACAGAGCTCAAGCCTTATTCTCCCCTGGACCCATGTCTGTAGTTTCTTCAGGATATGTTATAGACATCTCCATGTTCACATCCCAATCTCCCCTTGTTTCTGTCTTTTCCCAAGCCCTGAATCACCCATGGTCACTGCAGTGTTTTCTCTCTAGATGCAAATTACAATTGATTGTAGAAGTTCCTAAAGTAGATGACTAAGAGACACAAAAACCCGACCATTGGTTTTCCACTCTACCCTCAGTCCCTTGCCTTTCTTGATCATGTTGTTTTTCTCATCTTTAAAAAGAGAAAGTAGGGAGCTTTCATCAAAATGTGAGTAGGTGGTTTCTCTTAAAGCCTTGAAGAAGAAGGAAAAGTCTTAGGGAAAGAAAGGAACTCCAGAAATGGAAAGCAGCCTTTACCAGGCAGCCTTCCACTCTCACATTCTCTACCCCATTTAAAGAGACATCAGTTAGAATACATAACTTCCATTAGAGAAAGCATGAATAGGTCCATAATGCCAATGACATAGAATTTATTCAACTGACTAGGAAATCACTCGAAGAATAAGAAAGCTGAGACAATATATGATGTGAATCAGTATAATCTAAGGAATTGTAAGATCACAGAACTACTGTTGGAAGCTCTCTCAGGGGCCATCTTGTTTTACAACTGAGGAAACTGACACCCAGGGGAAGTTAAATGATTTGCCCTAGGTCATACAGGGAGTGTGGGAGGTCTACAGCTAGGCCTTGATTAGTGCTAAGGACCCCTGGAAGTGGTCACAAATATTTGAATTCACACAATTTGAAGTTATAATTATATAATACGGTAATCAGTTCCAGCTCAATGGAAATATGTTGTGCAAATTTGGAATGTGATAATTTCAGGGGGATTCTTTTTTTTAGGGGGAAGACAATGAGGGTTAAGTGACTTGCTCAGGGTCACACAGCTAGTAAGTGTCAAGTGTCTGAGGCCAGATTTGAACTCAGGTCCTCCTGAATCTAGGGCCAGTGCTTTATCCACTGAGCCACCTAGCTGCCCTAAATTGATATTTCTAAAAGAACAGGTCTGACCAATTACTCCCCTGTTTAAGAGGTTTCAATGACTCCCTATAGGTCTTAAGATGAAATACAAATTCCTGTTTGACCAGTAAAGCACTTAACAGGCTAATTAAAAACAACTCCCTCTTATGCACCAAACTTCATCTAGACTAGTCTACTTGGTGTTCCCCATATACTCCATTGAATCTCCTGCTTCCATACATGGGATGTCTCCCATGAAGAGGAATGCTTTCCCTCTTCAACTGATCCTGAGTACCCTTAGTACCTTTTCTCAAATGTCATCTCCTTCGAAAGTTCTTTCCTGATTTTCCCAGTTCTTACTGCCTTCCCACCCCCGTTCCCACCAAAACACTGCATTCATTTTGTATATATCCTGAATGTATTTATTTATGAGCATGTCATCTTCCTAGTAGAATGTAAATTCATTCAGGGTAGGAATCAGGAGGTTGGGAGTGTTCAAATGAGATGGTGGATCTAAAGCACTTTGCAAACCTTAAAGTAATATATAAATGTCAGTTATTATTATTGTTATTTTTATTAATTAGCTTCCAATATGATGATGTCTTCATTCTCTGTTCCTTCTGTGGCATGCCTCCTGAACTTAAAGTTTACAGAACAATATAGGGATGTTCTGGTAACAAGAGGAGGTGGGGATGGCAATGCACACACACATACACAGACTTAAATTTTATCTTCATTATTAAAAGTTTCTTAAGTCTAGACAGTCAAAAAAAAAGGTAAACCAAGCCCTGATTAGTAGCAACTGCTGATTTCAGAGTTGTATATTGGCACACTGAAAATGTAACAATTGTCTTGCAGGTGAGAACTTGCGCCTGTGCACACCTATGATAGAGGCTGCCTCACTTTTCTGTTGGTATCCTTATCACAGCAGTGGGCATATAGTAAACACTCAACGAATGCTTAGTGATTAACTGAACTTTATTACTTAGCACCTGATGTGTCCAGGGGCATAAAATAACAAAAGGAAAATGTTATATATTGAGGTTTCATTCTCTAAGTCAGCCAACCCTCTCTAATATGGCTTGGATGTTAGATTGGCTTTAGGTTTCTAGTTTAATGAGTTCCATTTGGAATCTTATCCTTAGTTCTGGGTATATTTTAGAAGAGGGGAAACAACACAAATTAGGGAAGTGGTCGCCAAGGTGGCCTATTTTGGTTTGAAAAACTACTGGGATTGTGAGTGGAGACATAAGATATAAAGAAACACCCTTTAAAATAGCAACAGAAAAGTCTATTTGATTACAGTTTCATAATGAAAGGACAGTAATGGGGAATGGTGAGTACCTGCTTGAAGCAGCAAGGTAGCTAGCAAGGAGACGGCTCTATAGTGAAGTAAGGCATGGCTGGAGTTGGGTCTAGATGTATTAGGCAAACATCAGGAGCCATGAAGTGGACAGAGCAGGAATTCAGGGGATAACAGGATTAAGTCCTTCATGAATGGTTTGGTTGGTGAGAAGACAGAAAGTAATGTAGTTAGAAATGATAAGAAAAAACTGAAGGTAGATTGCAAAAAGCCCCAAATAGACAGACTAATTTACAATTTACAATTAAAGGCCCTGCCCCTTTCTATTCTTGTAATCTTTCTCATTCTGGGTTTTCAAACTTCCATCATGACTTGGCCCTCACATTCCTAGAAATCTTGATTCTCAGGCTCCTAAAAGTATTCCAGTTCTCTTGAAGCAATTCCTTTATACTAATTGTAAAAGCAGTCCAACTCACTGTCAGAGATAAGATGATAGACTTGCTGTGAAACCAATAAACAATGTACAACTGTCCATGGAGCAGCCACTGGCTCCAACTACACATTTTACAGAGTTTTACTTCATTCTCTCCCCTCCTCTGCATCCTCTCTCCATCCAAAATGGTGTCTTGTGTCTAGGTTCTCAGAAAAATTCTTTAAATAAATGGAATATGAAAATACAACATTACCCTTTACCCTTCAACACCCTATCTTTCAATCTATTCTTCTTTATTAGGTGGGTCCTACTGCATTTTTTAAAGTCCTTGCAAGCAGAGAATTAAGCATAATGGATTGGCTAAGGAAGAACACTTCCCTTGAACTGAAAAGCCATCACCTCCTCTGACACAATGGATGATTATAGGGTGACATGTGGAATTCTAAGGTGGAACTAGAGATATGTTAGAGGCCTTATTCCGTTTTCTATGATATTTAGCATTTCCATCTACTTTCCTTCCATCCTGTAGCATGTCTACCCCCACAGATATGCGACAGTTACCAAAAGTTCCAACAAGGGGCCTATTACTAGCCAGAAGGGGTGATTTGTAATGATATTGCTGCTGTTCTTGTTGTTGTTGAAACTTACCTTGCATGTGGTTTCAATGGTAAATCTCCAAGGACATGTACCATTTGGGTAATTTACTGTGAATTTACCCAGGGGCCCTTGCATGGAGAACCCCCTATAAATCAAATAAATATTTAAATGACTGGAGATGTGCAAACTCAGCAGGTCTGCAGATTCATTGAACATTTCAAACTAGTTTTCAAACATTAAAGGTTCAATAAGATCATTTCAAAATAGATTCTAAACATTAAATGTTCAATAGAATCATAACGAGATGGCCAAATGGGAAGTATAATTCCTTATCAATGGTTTCTTAAGTGGATCCTTTCCTTGAAGTTATTTTTCCTTTCAACATTTTTTTTATACTTTTTGAGACAATGTGGGATTTGAAAATTTTAGAAAATTTACTTTTGAAATGGATAGGAATTTTAGCTTAAAATGTGGCATTTTGAGTTAGGTTTGTATAAAGTAAGATTAATAAGACTCTGGCTCAATATTGGAGGTAGTCTGGTTTACTGGAAAGGCCACTAAGCTTGAGGTCAAAAGGTTTGAGCTTTAGCCTCAGTTTTGCCATCAATTAGCCACATGACCTTGGACCCATTATGACCTGATCTGCACAGAATATTAGAGTTGAAAGGGATCTCAGAGGTTATCTAATTCCATACCTTAACAATAATCCTTCCTAAAATAAAACAGACAAGGCCAGGGAGGAGTAACCCACAATCTCCTGAGACAGCTCATTACCCTTTGGGATGGCTCTAATTATTAATATTTTTTTCCTTATATCAGGTCCAAATTTGACTCTTTGGGACTTCTATCCATTGCTACTAGTATTGTTCTTTTTGACCAAGAAAAATAAATCGAATCCCTCTTTTGGGTTATCTCCCTGGACTTTGATTTCGTTTTCTGCAAAATGAAGCACTAGAAGATCTCTAGATTCCAGATCATAATTTCTATAAACATGTGGCTGTCATCACAGCTCTTGGACTTTCCACTCTCCCCCAACTATTTAAAGAAAGTAATTAGAGTAAGAGCTGGAGGCACTGAGCCCAGTAAAAGGAAGACTCAGTGGGAATTTGACAAAAATCATCTTAAACAACAATAAATTTGCCCCAAAGGGAAGGATTAGGATGAGGTATTGAAGTTACAAAAAAGCAGATTGAAGCATAATCTAGGGAACAAACAATGAATTATTTTAAAGTGAAATGAGTCTATTTTGTATAAAGTGAGTTCCACCAAATCACATCTAGATGCAGCACAGCCTCTAGATCAATCTGCATCTCATTTATTGTTGGGCTAGGTCCCAAAGATCACTTCTCACTCCTTTGGGCCTTGATGATGGACTGATTGGCTAGCTGGAAACCCAGTATGAACTCTGATCACAAACCTCAGGGGTAGATGACTCTCTGGATTTTTTGGAGCTCACAAGGTCATAGCTATTTTCAATCTCCTTTAACTAGAAGCCTAAAAAAAATGGACACAATGGAAATAGAAGCAAGAGTCAAGTTACATACTATTAGCATTCATGCTGACTCCAAGTGAGAAAGAGCCTGAGGCCCCTCACTTACTCAGAAGACCTCAGAAGCTTGTCCTAATCCAGTACTAACAAATCCAGAAAAACCCAATAGCCCGGCATCTTTTTGAAAACACCCCAGTTCCAGCTCTGTAGACATAAATGAAGTTCTTCTTCATCATGTGGTTAGCAGGCCACAACTCATTCCAAAATGTCTGTGCATGTTTCTTGTCTCTATGAGGCACTTCCATTACATATCCTCGTGACTTTTTGGATGCAGGCTCCCAGATTTTTCCACATGGGGGCTCACACTAGCTCAGGACCTTGATGCTTGCTTTCTAGTCCTCACTACTGCATAATCATATTATTATAATGGAACACCCTCTATATACTACTTCCCCTATTTAAATAAGCCCTCAAAGGTTGCCACCCAAGTGGGTGGCTGCTACTTTCAGGTTGTAGGCATAAGTCTAAGAATGACTAATCCTATTACTATAGCTCATTTGTCCCCATCAGTGTATTTCCCATTAACAATCAGTCAAAAGACCTGAATATCTCTGAGGAAAGGCTTTTACTAATATACTATAAAAAAGAACAATTGGTACAATGTATTTCCCTACAAAAAAACCTGGGGGGTTCACCCTCCCACAAATACACACAGAATCTATAAGAAGAATGAGACTCAAATTTAGAGTTTTTGTCTAATGGTAGGGAGTCACACCTGCAAGATACACATGTGGCAATGAATAATTCACAACTCCTCATTCTTCGTGGTCTGAAAGTCCGTCATTTCTATGTCACATTCTCAGTAGCTTATTGTATCCACAGTATCTCTGCTAAGTGAGGCATTCAGCTGGGTTCTCAGAGTCTGCTCCTGTCTTGATTCCACAGCTGTCCCTCTTCTCTGCTCTGAAGGGTCGTGCTTCTTGAAGTCATTTTCTGCCTCATCTGATCACCTCTCTGATTCTGTGTCTGTCCTAGGGTGTATATCTGCTTCCAGCTGGGTTCAGTTTCCCACTGAGTCACTGGATCCCAGGACATAATGTCATAATTCATGGTGAGAGAGGGAATTGAGGGTGTGGAGGAAGAGATGTTGGAGGTCACATATTCCAACAGCTTCTTTGAACAGAAGAATAAAGAAACCAAGAGACAGTTAAATGACTTGTAACCTTTGGTCACTCAACTAGTGACAGCAATGAAATTTGAAACTAGGCTTTACTAAATCTAACCACAATACCAAGTAACGTACCTCTCCTGAGAAAACGGATAACACACACAGATACATAGTCCATCATTTTTATTTCAACATTCTGAACATATGATATTTTAAAATATACAAAATGTGGTGATACCTTCTCCCTTTCCTTTTTGCCTGCTTCTCTAAGTTTCTCCTTTGGGATCTGAAAACATTTTCTGCCTGTGAGAGAGAGACAGGAGAATCATTCTGCTATGCATTTAAACAAAAAACTGAATGCAGAACAATATCAAAAGAAAATGCATTCACTTAGACTCATCTATTGGTATTCCTACTTTTACTATACCTATAATTTGGAGAAAATTTAATAGTCGCTAAAATTATATGAATTTTGCTTGGAAGTCATATTTTTCTGTTTAGGCAGAGCATAATCTTAAAAAAAAAAGTCTCTATTGTACTACTCTGAACAGAGGATTAAGGAAGAGATAGATAGCAATAGACAGTACCGAGACATAATATGATAAATTTCAAGAACACATTTAGACCTAGAGCAACTTCCTTGTTTGCTTATTTCAAATTTCATCCAGAAATGCATGGGATTTAAAACATTGACCAGTTTGTAAGTGAGCTGTATCTATTCAAAACTCCATCTATTCGGATGGTGATTTTAAAAAAGAAAAAGGAATCACTATTTAGTGTTAGAAATTAAATCTTACCAGAGCTCAGAAAACAAAACAAAATAATAACAACAGAAAAAAAAAACTTTCCAGTGAATGATGCTCTTTTTCTTCCTCTCTTGGAAGGAAGATATACATATCTGTAGGCTGGAGTCAGGAAAATTGGAGTTCAAATCAGGCTTCAGATACTTACTAGCTGTTTGACCCCCAGGGTGAGTCATTTAACCTCTGTTAAATATTGTCTCAGTTTCCTCATCTGTAAAATGGAAATAACAATACCTCCCTCTCAGGGTTATTGTGAGGATCAAATGAAAAAATTGTATAGTGCTTAGCATAGTACCTGTCACATAGCAATCCACAAAATGTGTGTGCATATGTATGTATAAACACATGTCTATACATGTATATGCATTCATATGTCTATTAACTGTTGTTATTGAATATATACCTATATTATTACAGATATACATATACTCACACACATGCATCTGTACATACATGTGTATGGGCATGATATATACACATATATAAAAACATGTGCTTGTATGCCTATAAAAGCACGTGTATGCCTTTATACCTATATGTATGTTGCACATAACATCGTCAATATATTCACACATCTACATACACTTATTCTGTATGTCATTTACATGCATTAGACCAGGCAGAACAGAAAGTACTGGGTTGCTCTGAGGGATCAGACAAGAAGCCTATGTATTTGATGGTAGAAAACTAAGCTCATATTTCCAAAACAAAGGCCCACTGAGAGGCAGCAGGAGACCTGACAGAGAAGCAGCTCTTACCAAACTCAAGGTATACTTGTCTTATTGTTCCCCTCCATGGAGAGATGTCCCCAACAGAAGATTATGTGGCAAAATATGAACCCTTTTAAAAAGTCACAATCAATGGACAAGCATCCACCTTTCTATGGATATGAACAGCCTAAAGGAATAGGGAGGTGTGAATCAGAAGGGAACCCCTAGAATGCTTTGTCAGGGACTTCACAAATTCTACTGCATTTTCTAATGCCAGCAGAAGTGAATTTGTAATAACCCTTAGAAGCAGAATTTTGAAAATTAGGACCACATTTAAGTTCATTTGAGAATGTAGTAGTTACTTTCTCTGAAGAGACTGGCATTCCAGGAATTGGACCTTTTATATATCAATTTGGCAGCAATTTTTTGCCATTAGTAGTTATCAGTGACATAGCATTCAAGACTTAGGAAAGGAAGGGATTTTATAGTCCATTTAATCATACCCTTAAATAGTAATTTTGGTAACTGTCACAATTGAATTGGCTGGGGAAGAGACCCCAGGATACAGTGGAAAGCAGGGCAACCCTTATCTAATTATTAGTGTTCACTATGCCCTACACATGACTGTTTTGTTTTGTTTTCTAAGTGAGGCAATTGGGGTTAAGTGACTTGCCCATGGTCACACAGCTAGTAAGTGTTAAGTGTCTGAGGCCAGATTTGAATTCAGGTACTCCTGACTCCAGGGCTGGTGCTCTTTCCACTGTGCCATCTAGCTGACCCCACATGACTGTTTTGACATTATGGAAGGAGTACAAATCTTGTCAATACTCTATAAATATCAGTACCCTGGAGTAAAACCCTAGTCCCCAATTCTTAGTTATGACCCTGCATCTACTTCATTCCCCCTGATTTTACAAATGAATAGAATAAGGTCAGAGAGAGGAAATGTCTTATTTATATGGCCAGTTAGTAATAAAACCAAGATTTTATGCGTGTGTATGTGTATATGTGTGTATATATATGTGACTGTACCATGTGTGCACACACATATATACATATCTGAATACATACATGTATACATATAAATATATTAATGATATACAAATATAGATATATTTTGAAATTTTTATTTTTTATGATGTCATAAGGTCTTTACTAAAAGATATGCACATGTGTATATAGATAGATATAGATATAAATATATACATATACACTGTTCCTACAACTACACTTTAGGTCCTTATAATCTAAGTTGCCCAATTAAATAATTTAAAATATTAGAGTTCCAACTGATCCTTTGAAATTTGTCCATGGGAACTATCTACATATGACGTAAACGTGGTCAGGGCAGGTATAATGCAGAGAAAGAACTTTTGCAGCTTTAGACAGACTGTTGAATTGGGCACATGTTTACAACATAGTCCTCACAAAGGCGTATGAAATATTTATTTCTCTTTATGTTCTTTCTTAACGCTACAGTAAAAAGAGGACTCCCCCACACCGCTCAGAACTCACTGGTTCCAGTCGCTAAGACAGAAACACAACTCACCTTACCTGTCTGGTGGAGTCCAAAGCCTCCATTACAGGTTTGCATATGAAATCAGGGCAGAGCAGTAAGAAAACATGTAGCCCAAGGTTATGAGACATCAGTGATTCATTTATCAAGAAAAAGAAAAAAAGGGGCGGATAGAAAAATCTCATTGAGTATTATTGGTCTCAAATTTTACCAATAGATTTATGACTTTATTTTAGTTGGAAGGGTAATAACTGTGTCACTTATGATACTATATTTTATATTTGTAAGTATGCCTATAGTTAATGGAATTTATCAGGCAGTAGGTTTGGGCACTATTTAAAATATGGGTCAGAGGGGCATTAATTCTATTCAAAATGTCCATCTGTTGCTGCCCAACTTGCATGAAGGGTTGCATAGCAACCCGTATTACTGTATGGATGTGGTCGGCCTCCCTGGGTTGCTTTTGTTTGCCTTCTGAGTGAGTTGCCCTTGATGGAGAAATAGTAGGTGTTCTTTTTTTTTTTTTTTTGGCTGAAGCTTGGTGTGGTGAGAGGGGGCTCATTATGGCCTGCTGAGCTAGATGGTATTGTGAAGCAATTTCTGACATATGAATGTCATTTATCTTCCTAGCATGATTCTTAGTCCCAAATTGATTCCCAAATTCCTGGGTCTTTAGGAAGTACAGCGATTTTTAAAAAATAGACCTTTTATTTTCACCAGGGATACCCCCAGGAAGACCATGTACCAAGTAACCAGATAAGGTAGAATAAAGGTTTCAGAGCTAATGTATAGGATATTCAGTTTCATGGGACTTAAGCCATGCCACTATTACATATAATTATATTATTTATTCAGTTTGCCTTTATCTTTTATTCCATTTGTTAAAAAATAATAAAATTGTACTCAAAATAGATATACACTTACAC
The DNA here is from genome assembly GCF_019393635.1 of Dromiciops gliroides. Taxonomy (NCBI): domain Eukaryota; kingdom Metazoa; phylum Chordata; class Mammalia; order Microbiotheria; family Microbiotheriidae; genus Dromiciops; species Dromiciops gliroides. Next base: position 128,356,310 of record NC_057863.1, on the reverse strand, counting down.
ATTTTTGCAATATATATACTTGTCATTGTTAAATTAATACAAATCTTTCCCATAAAATTATAAATTCTTGATGTTTGTTATATTTTAAAGCACAGAGGAATTTTTGGTGATTTTAAGAAGCTGAGAGGTGTTATAAAGGAATGGCCTATTCTTTTTCTCCTTCAAATAAATTTATTTAAATCACCCCTATTTGAAAAAAAATAAAGGAATGGCCTATAATTAATGTACCTGGCTTATTACAGGACCACTATAAGGTAAAATTTAGAGATGAAATAAAGTATTCACATCAACTTAAACATGACCAGTACAATATTTATATACATTTCAAATACTCTATGGACACTCATTCATACCTTATAAAATTTCTTAAAAGATCTTTTGACAAAAGGCAGGCTGATCATTTGGTCAAAGAATTCTAATTGAAACATACATCATATAACTGTTTTACATTGTATATTACATTATATTTTGCTATGCTTTGTTATATTTTATTGTATTGTGTATATTGTTATAGTATAGTATATTATTGAATTGTATATTGAAATCGTTATAATATAAAAATACTTGCCCTCAAATTGCTTACCTTCCAATGGAAAAATACTCATAGAAGTTAACATAAGGAATTTCTCAATAGATCCAGTATCACCAGTTACAGTGGAAGGAGAAATGTACAGCAGAGATGAGGTACCAAGCAGGATCTTGATTTTAAAAAGTTCAGAGACTCAGGCATGGTGTCTAGAGAGGAATGAAGATATGGTTGGCCTAGGTTCTGTCCTTAAAATGGAGGTTCTGAGAGGAACCAGCCAGTCAGAGGAAGGGATTGCAGAGATATACTTCCAATGTGAGAAAGCCAGGGGTAAAGTGAACTGTGGGATGGTTGAGGAAGTCCAAGAGAGTCAAGAACGGAGCTTGAAGAAGAATCAGATGCTGATTAAATGAAGTGAAGCTGAATAAAATAACCAGTACACAAAACACATTAGGGGAAAATACAGGAGCTGAATCAAGTTCTAGAACTATTATGTAACTTCTAAACTAACCAAAACAATAAGAGGAGGGTATCACAGAGACCCTTGTTTAGCTTTAGCGTAGCCAGGAAAAAGAAGTTTGTTTTGCATTTAGTGTCCCTACAGTTTCCTTCTTTCTTTCTTTCTTAAGATATTTATTTCTGTGCTTTCTGATGCATTTTTGTGTTTTTGTTTTTGTTTTTGTTTTTTTGGTGAGGCAATTGGGGTTAAGTGACTTGCTCAGGGTCACACAGCTAGTAAGTGTTAAGTATCTGAGGCCAAATTTGAACTCATTCCTCCTGAATTCAGAGCCAGTGCTCTATCTGCTATTCCACCTAGCTACCCCACTACGGTTTCAATGATTTAAAAAAAAATCTGTCCGACCGTTGTTTTATTTTCTTGTTATTGAAGTTGTTTGTCTGGGCCTGATTTCATTACTGTGGGGGAACTGTGGGTTTAGAGCCTCCTTTGTCTAATGCAGAACAGAAATGAATTCAGCTGTAACTTAAGGTTTAGAGAGCTGCTTAGGCCCCTGAGAAGGCAAATAACTTGCCCAAGGTCCCACGGTTGGAATGCCAGAAGCTGGATTCCACATGAGGTGGCTTTGGTTTCTCTTCTTGTTCATCCAAGTGAAAAGAGTGCTGACAGTAGGAAGAGGACGTTTGTCTGAATCTCTGTACAGCCACTTACAACCTATGTGACCAGGGAGCCCTCCTTTCACTTTGCTGGGCTTTGGTTTTCTTATCAGTCAAATGAGGTAGATTGTGCTCCATGGTGTTGGAGCTTATGTATGGTCTTTGTTCACCTTAAGCCTTTGGCAAAAGGCTATTACTAATTCTTCAAGCCTAAAAAGATAAGATTCTTTAATCAGCATTACACAAATAAACTGACTCCTATTTCCTTTCCAGGCCTCAAGATGATTGTGGAGTATCTTCCTTCAGGTATTTCTTCTAAGACTACTATTTCTTGTGATACCTCGTCTGTTAAGGTTCAGCCTACGATATCTTCTCTGTTCTTTGTGTAATAGATAATAGGAAGGAATCTTTACCAACATGGCTTGTTACCCATTTTAATCCTTCCTTCCCAGGAGAAAGTGCTGAATTACTAAGCCTTTAGCTCTCTTTGAACACTGATATGGAATACAGTTTACCACACAGTACAGGATTTTCACATAACTACAATTGGACACTCTAAATAGTAGCAGTTCTGTGCATGTGGTTCATTTGGATGGAAGGAGAATATGTCAGTGTAATGCAGGTAGCAATAAGCACACGTGTTCAGAAGACGGATGAGCAAATTTGCCTCCTTACTTCCTGCAGAACGTGGAGCCTCTTTTGTCTGGGGTTGTCTTTCGTGCAAACGATGAAGCCACTTGACCACACATAGTTCACTTTTTATTTATTTAGTGCCCCCTGTGGTGTTTTAAGACTAGGTTTCCTTACAAGAACGAATCTTGCCTGGTGATTAGCGGAGCAGGCCATTACTTGGGGTACCATTACACCTTCTGCCACAGATTAATTGCCTGGCTCTAGGAAGTCTCTTAACCTAATGATATTTCCCTTTACTCTTCTCCAAAAGGAGGGTAATAACATGGGATAGAAAAATCCTTTAACATCCTCAAATGAAAAGTACAACCATAGTGTCTACATCTATAAGTTTCCAATTGTAATTTTCTTATTGCAACAGGCAGCTTGTGTCCCATCTCATATGAGCCAATGAAGAATATATTTAAGCTTTAAGACAGTGTCAATTATCTTAACTGTTCTCTGGATGAGACAACTAGCCTTTCAAGAAAATATTTTTTTTCATTCCATATATTTCTACCAACAATACAAGAAGTGTATAATTGTAAACAAAATAGTTCAATATTTTTACTAATTTTTTTAGTTTTGCTTAGCAATTTAGATATATTTTTTCCAACTTTTAAAAGATTTTGTAACTGATTTCATCCATCCAGTGGTCAGGTCATTAAGTACTACATTCCTACTTTATAAATGAGAAATCAATGAGGAAATCTTAAACAATGTACCCAGATTTCTTTTAAAAGAGAAGAAAAGAGAATGAATTGCATTCTAGTACATGTTTATTTCTCACACTCCCTATTAACATGAGAATGGTCACTGATAAATGGAGAGGAAAATAAGATTACAAACCAATATTCTTGCATTTGAACACAACTGGCAACAACACCTTTACATAAAATAAAGAGAATGGCACAGTTCAAAAAAAAAATAGGTGGCACAGTGGATAAAGTACCAGCCCTGGATTCAGGAGTTCCTGAGTTCAAATCCGGCCTCAGACACTTGATACTTACTGGCTGTGTGACCCTGGGCAAGTCACTTAACCCCCATTGCCCCGAAAAACAAAACAAAACAAAACAAAAAATAGCACAAGTATAGCGCTTAGAAGAGAGTTGTAACCATTTATTGCTTCCACATCACTGGTGTTAGGGGCATGGCACCCCATGATCTGGAAAATCACCCCCAAGCTTTGTACCAGAGAGGAAGTCTGAATTATTATGGTATTAATAGATAAAATATGTTGACATTATACAAGATACATATATTTTATGCATTTCTGAGTGTCTACTGGCCTTCACATGCCATCTGAGGCTTCCACAAAACTGCAAAAATTCCCATTCAATTTCTTATGCCAACCTGTGATATACGAAAGACACGATGGAGAAAGTCATGTTGTCGAAGGCATAACATAATTTTTTTTTCTCCCAACATTTATTTTATTTTTTCTAGTTACATGTAAGGGTAGTTTTCAGCATTCATTTTCATAAGATTTAGAGTTCCAAATTTTTCTTCCTCTCCCCCTCCCTTTCCGCCCCCTTCCACGAGACCACAACCAGGTTATATATGTATAATCCACAAGTGCTCTTTTTAGCAGTTCTTTCTATGGGGGTGGATAGTAAGCTTCGTCATTAGTCCCTTGGGATTGTCTTGAATCATTGCACTGCTGAGAGTAGTTAAGTCATTCACAACTGCTCATTGAACAATACTGCTATCACTATGCACAATGTCCTCCCAGCTCTTCTCACTTCACTATACATCAGTTCATGAGTCTTTCCAGGTTTTTCTGGGATCATCCTATTTGTCATTTCCTATAGCACAAGACCATTCCACCACAATCATAAACCACAGCTTCTTCTGTCATTCCTCAATTAATGGACATTCCCTTGATTCTCAATTCTTAGCCACCACAAAGAGTTGCTATAAATATTTTTTGTACAATTTTTCCCCCTTTTCTCTTTTTCATGATTACTCTTGTTAACTGTTTCCCTTCCATCCTATTCCCTTCCCCATGATATTTATTCTATTATCAATCTTCTTTCATCCTATCCCTCTTCAAAAGGGATTTGCTTCTGTCTATCCCCTACCCTAATCTGCCCTTCCTTCTTTTGCCCCTCTCTCTTTGTCCCCTTCCCCTCCTATTTTCCTGCAGGGTTAGAGAGATTACTCCACCCAATTGAGTGTGTATGTTATTCTCTCCTTGAGCCAATTCTAATGAGATTGAGGTCTTTGAGCCAATTTTGATGAGTTTTAGGATCATTTACTGCTCAGATTAAATAGATTACTCCACCCAGTTGGATGTTTGTGTGTTAGTTCCTCCTTGAGGCAACTCGGATGAGTTTAAGGTTTTTGAGCCTTTTCTGATGAGTGTAAAATTCATTTACTGACCTGCTCCTTCCCCATCTCTTCCCCAACCCAGAAGACAGATGAGCACATTTGCCTCCTTACTCTATAAGCCTTTTCCTGTTTCTTTCATGTAGGATTTCACCTCTGCCCTTCCCCCTCCCCAAGTGCATTCCCCTCACCCCTCAATTTAATCCTAAAGCTGTCATCATTGGGCAGCTAGGTGACACAGTGGACAAAGCATCCACCCTGGACCCAGGGGGATCCCAGCCAAAACCCAGCCTCAGACACAAGACAGTCACCCACTGCACGACCCCAGGTACATCCCCCCCAACTGCAATTTTTTATGGTTCTCTAGGGTCTTGTATTTGAAAGTCAAATTTGCCATTCAGTTCAGGTTTTTTCATCACTAATACATGAAAGTCCTCTTTTTCATTAAAGTCCCATTTTTTCCCCTGAAAGATTATGATCAGTTTTGCTGGGTAGGTGATTCTTGGTTGTAATCCCAATTCCTTTGCCCTCTGGAATATCATATTCCATGCCCTCTGGTCCTTTAATGTAGAAGCTGCTAGATCTTTTGCTATACTGACTGGGGATCCACAGTACTTGAATTCGTTCTTTTTGGCAGTTTGCAATATTTTCTCCTTGACCTGAGAACTTTGGAATTTGGCTAGGAGTTTTCCTTTTGGGATCTCTTTCAGGAAGTGATTGGTGGATTTTTTCAATTTCTATTTTAGCTTCTGATTCTAGAATGTTAGGGTAATTTTCCCTGAGAATATCTTTGAAGATGATGTCTAAGCTCTTTCCTTGATCATGGTTTTCAGGTAGACCAATAATTTTCAAATTATCTCCCCTGGACCTATTTTCTAGGTCAGCAGTTTTTTGCCAGAAGATATTTCACTTTGCCCTCTATTTTTTTTTTATTCATTTGGATTTGCTTTATTGTGTCTTGATTTCTCATAAAGTCACTGGCTTCCATTTCTTCAATCCTAATTCTTAGGCAATTATTTTCACCAGAGAGCTTTTCCATTTGACTTTTCAAGCTGTTGACTTTTTCTCATATCTTTCCTGCATCACCCACATTTCTCTTTCCATTATTTCCTCTACCTCTCTAACTTTATCTTCAAAGTCCTTTTTGAGTGCCTCTATGACCTGAGACCAATTCTTATTTTTCTTGAAAACTTTAGATATATAGGTCCTGAAGTTGCCATCCTCCTCTGAGGGTGCACCTTGATCTTCCTTGTCACTAAACAAATTTTCTATGGTCCTCGCCTTTTTTGGTCTGCTCACCTTGCCTTTCTTTGACTTGACTTTAAGCTCCTTAAAGTGGGGCACTGTTTCTAGGCTGCAATATCCCAAGCTTCAGAAGTCCCAGATGGTATGATTTAAGGAGAATCAGGTTCTTCACTCCCCTGCCCTGTTCCCTGGTCTGTAGATGACTCCAGACCAACTTGCTAATCAACCAGCTTTGTGTGTTTTGGATGTCAGCTCTGATGAGCCTGTGCCCCTCCCCCACCTGGGACACTGCTACTGAAGCCTACCTCCTACTTCCCAGCAGGAGTGAAAAACCCAAGTTCTGCCTCAGCACCAGCATAGACCCCTGTAGTCTTCCCCCTGCCAAGGACTCAGCCCTCTCACCAGACTATGAGCTTAGTTCTACACAACACTGATGCTTCATCTGAGTTAGAGGCTCTGGGGGTCTCCTTCTCTGGTGAGGCCTTCCTGAGACTGTATCTGTGTCAGGTTGACTGTGGGGTTGGGTTCCACTCCTATATCAGCACAGTAGCTCCCTCCTTCTGACCTTTCAAGCCGTTCTTGGTTAGAAGATGATTTCAGCACATTCTTCTGTGGGTTTTACTGCTCCAGGCATTGTCCACCTGGGGTCCGTAATTTCAATGGGAGTCAGTTGTGCAGTCGCTCTCAAGTACGCTCCCGAAGCAAACCAAAGGGCAAGAGAGATAACATAATTTTAAATGGCATACTTCAGTTATTTTCTATGATCCTATCTTATTACCTTTATTGCCTTTCTCAACTGATTTTCACCAATTCTATTAGGTACTTACTGGTGCTACAGATTTTGATAATTCTTTAATTATACAAGCATATTACTTTTTTAAGGCAGATATGGCATAGTAGATAAAGAGCCATTTAAGAGTCTAGAAGACCTTGATTCAAGTCATGCTTTGATACATACTGATGCAATGACCCTGGGCAAATCTTCACCTCTCAGTGCCTCATACATTGAAGAGATGATATACCCTGCACTAGTAAAAGGAGTCTCTTCACCAAGAGTTACCAGACCAATGAAATCATATGTACAGTATCTATCACTATACATAATTTATAACTCAACAGCAATTTTTGGTAATTTATTCTGTTCTTTGTCAATAAACACCTTGGGGAGAGGGGAAGAATGTTTTGTCTTTAACCTGTAAAGAGGAAGAAGTAAAGAAGGGAGTCAACATTTGAAGTTACAAACTTGTTCTGATGGTAGTAATCAGGGATTTCAGGACAGAAAATCTGTGAACAGCAAAATATGGTACATGGACCAAGAAAAATCTGGGGTCAGAGATTCAGATAGAAATGAGAAAGAATCCTATTCAGTCATTACCAGTTCTTTGTGATTCCATTTGGGGTTTTCTGGCAAAGATACTGGAGTGGTTTGCCATTTCCTTCACCAGCTCATTTTGCAGATGAAGAAACTGAGGCCAATGGTGTTAAGTGGCTTTCCCAGGGTCACATAGCTAGCAAATATCTGAAGCTAGATTTGAACTCAGGAAGAAGAGTCTCCCTGAAGTCAGGATACTTCAGGCCCTGCACTTTATCCCTGTGCCACCTAGCTGATCAGAGAAAATCCTAGTGCCCAAGTTTGCCCTTGGGACAAATCAATAATTGATCTAATTCCTGAGGGAGAATAGAAGGCAACAGAGCTAGGCACTTCTTCCAAAAAGCCAAATGAAGTTATGTTACTTGTTTAATGGCCTCTTATTGTTTACAAAAAGAGATTTGTGTGTACATATAAGCATTAATTTAGGTAATAATGGACAAGGACAATATGCCTCCAGAATTCTGAAGGCAATTTGTGTCTCATAGAGCCACTTCAAGGTAGACTCTGATAAATGTCCTTTGCTCTAATAATATGAAGTAGAGGCCTCTATGTGAAATATCAAAACTAATGAAAAACCAAATTGAGGATAAATGTATAGAATTCAAGGTCCTAAAATTTTAATCAACTAAAAGAGTTTTATATAAATGTTCACAGAGTATGATGCATTATAACAGTTCAGATCCCTAGACATTAAAATAATAATCATAATTTAGAAGTATTTTAAAGTATATTACAGTATTTTTTTTAGTGAGGCAATTGGGGTTAAGTGACTTGCCCAGGGTCACACAGCTAGTAGGTGTTAAGTGTCTGAGACCGGATTTGAACTCAGGTACTCCTGACTCCAGGGCCGGTGCGCTATCCACTGCGCCATCCAGCTGCCCCCCAGTATTTTTTTTAACTTGTCAGTATTTGGGTTAGTATAGAATTGTTCAGCCATACAACCACGTCTATTAAGCATTCATTTGTGGTTGTTCAGTCATTTTTCAGTTGTGTCCAACTTGTCAGGACCCCATTTGGGTTTTCTCGGCAGAGATACTGAAGTGGGTTGTCATTTCCTTCTCCAGCTCATTTTATAGATGAAGAACTGAGACAAACAGGGTTAAGTGACTTGCCCAGGGTCCTATAGCTAGTAAATGTCTGAGGCCAGATTTGAACTCATGAAAATGTGTCTTCCTGATTGCAAACCTGGTGCTCTATCCACTGTGCCACCTAGCTGCCCATTTATTTGTGAAGAACACAGCAAAAGTGGGTTCAAAGGAAGTAGAGAATGCAGTTCCTAAATTAAGGACCTTCCTTTACATTGAATATCTAAAACACAGAAGCATCACAGCATATACACAATTTATTGAATTTGTGGTAAAATATGATAACTGGGAGGATATAAGGATAAAGAGATTCTCTGAGATAGAGAAGCAGAAGGGACTAATCTGCATCCAATCACATTGTTAGATAACACACATTCTTTTCCCCTCTTTTTCAAGGTAAAACAAAAACTCCCATGTAAACAATTATAAGAAAAGAACAACCAATCTTCCACTCTAACTCTCTGTCCCCCTTTTCTTTCCCCCTTCCCTCTGTAAACTGTGTCATCATGAAGTCTGTACATTCTAGTTATTCCAGTAGATAGAGGACTGGACTTAGAGTCAGGAAGACCTGAGATCAAATCCTACCTCAGCCACTGACTAGCTGTATGACCCTGGGTAAATCATTTCATTTCTCTATGCCTCAGTTTTTTCATCTGCAAAATAGGGATAATAATAGCACCTATCTCAGAGAATTGTTGTGAGGATCCATTGAGATTATATATGTAAAGCACTTTGCAAATTTTAAAACTAAAAATGCTAGCTATCATTGTAGCATTCACACCAGTTTTACAAGTACTTTTGGTTTGAGAAGAAGCTGTCACTACTTGCAGGTCAAGACATTACCTTCCAGATATCATGTTCTTCTTCAAGAATGAATGAAAAACAACACCTTGAAGTTCCTTTCTCCTCCCTCACATGGCTTTTGCATCTATCTCTCCTTATGTTCTTATTTGTCCTTGGTGTGTTTCTGTTCTGAGTTGGATACATTTCCTCCCATTGTTCCCTTTTATCCTGTGTCAGTAGAAGTGGAAAGAGGTTAGAGAAGGAAATCATTTTCAAGAGTTTTCTAGGGTCCCTCTTAAGAGTTTTACATTGAACTAAAATCTTCAACTCAGGCTTGAAATCTTCCACATTTGATCTGAACCCTCACCGGACTGAGCTCACCAAGAGACTGACATATATTACAAATAGGTCCAATGGGCATAATTTATAATCTCACCCAATGAGATTGCTTTCTTTCTTCATCCATTGGTGGCACAGTAGGTAAAGCACCGGCCCTGGATTCAGAAGTACTGAGTTCAAATTTGGCCTCAGACACTTGACACTTACTAGCTGTGTGACCCTGGGCAAGTCACTTAACTCCCATTGCCCTGGAAAAAAAAAGATTCACAGCTCATGAAGAAATCACGGGATACAAGTCATCTTGTTTAAAACATCCTCATGACCATTTACTTCAGTGTTCTAGGAACTTCACCCTTATACGAAGAATCTTCTTTTTTTTTTTTTTTTGGTGCCCTTTTCTCAGACAGAATGCATGAGATCCTAAGCTCAGGATTTCCTCCATATTTAGCTTTTGGCTCTTCCTGTATAGAGACCCAGCTCCCAAAATGGTCCTGGATCAATCCACACTCTGCATATTGGATGCATAGAGTGAAATGTCTGAAAATACCTCTTTTGGAAAAAGAGAAAATATGACATTTATTAAAGGTAAATTCAAAGACATATGTGTACATTCTTGTCATGGCTTTTCTAAATATGGCATATCCAGAGTGAAAGAACTTCAGGGAAGGCACAGCACTTCAAGCAAAAACAAAGTAATATCTTATTCAGAATTCAGGGCTCCAGCCTGCTGCCTGACTTCAAGCAAAATCTTAAAAACATGTTATGCCAAATTAAAATACTCTGCCACAGGTTTCCCATAAATATGAGGACTCAGCAGCCACCGTTGCTTAATGTCAATCTAAGCAATCAAACTCCATACAACTCACATCCTCTACTGTATGCTTCCTTTTAAATGTCATGATCTTCTGTATCACTTTGATAGCAGTCTCCTTCATATCCTTTGTATGATGATTGCCTAACTTTAGGTTCTTCTTTTGCAAAACTTTGTTTCTTATACCCTAATATTATAACTTGTTTTTTGGTTACAGTCTAAAATTGGTGTTAGAGCTTGCATAGTTCAATTTTCCAATCTGGTTCTCTTTGAGTTCTATCTTGTGCTTTCTCCCCCTCCCCCTCCTTGGCTTCCTTTCCTCAAGTTTTCCAAGTTGCCTAATTTCTCTATGAGTGACTTAAAATGGTTTTGTATGAAAAAAAAATACAATGAATTCTCTAAATTGTCATTCAGATCACTACTGTGACACATAGCAATAGTAACACTAGTGACATTGTTCATATGTTATCAATATCCATCTAAAGGACTGTTCAAAATGGCTGGAAGTGTCTGGTTAGACTCAGAGGCATTAGAAACATGCTATAAGGTATCCCAAGAATGTTAGTTCAGGTTTAAGCTGTTAAAAAGCTTTATACAGGCTGACCCAAAAGTCTTAGTGCATATTTTACACTATTAGAAAGTTTTACTAACTTAAACTTTCACTGAGATTTTTGGAACACCTTGTATAAGACTTCAAAAATATAATGGATTTGTGATCTGACCAAAGCGAATACCCCCTCTACCTATGTAGCTCTCAAATACTCTACACCTTCACTTTTAGATTATAAAATCTGATAGTAGGGGTAGTTTAATTATTTGTATTCCCAGCATCTAGTATAGTTCCTGGCATGGAGTAGGCACTTAATAAATATTTGTTGATTGGGTGATCCTGAGGAGGTATTTATTTACATATACACATATAATATACAGACATATGCGTGTATATGTATGTACACACACACACAATCCTCCATAGAGAACCCACCAAACATACTGAAAGCCTTCTTCCAGTTCTTGTAATATTTCATGAACTCCCACCTGGAGCTGTCCAGCTATCAGTTAGGTGTTGCAGTGTATAGAGCACTGGACCTGGACTTAGAATATGAGATCAGATCCAGGCACCAGACATTTACTAGCTAACTGTGTGATCATGGGTAAGCCACATAATCTCTGTCTGTCTTGGATTCATCATCTATAATATGGGGGATAATAATAGCATCCACCTCCAAGAGTTATTTTTAGAATAAATTGTGAGAATACTTGTAAAGCATGTTGTAAACCTAAAACTGCTACATGAATGCTGGCTATCATTATCATCATTATAGTTATTGTTATTATTATTATTATCCACTTTCACTACAGGATCTACCCACCTCCTTTTCCATTCATACACATTCCTAGTGAAAAATTTGAAACCATTGTTCATGTAGGATATTTGTTCTTCAGTTACATTTCATTTGTGTTTGACTCTTCATTACCCCATTTGAGGTTTTCCTGGCAAGAATGCTGAAATAGTTTGCCATTTCCTTCTGCAGCTCATTTTGCAAATGAGGAACTGAGGCAAACATAGTTAAGTGACTTGCTCAGAGTCACACAACTAGTGTGTCTGAGGCCAGATTTGAATTTAGGAAGATGAATCTTCCTGACTCCAGGCCTGTCACTCTATCCACTGTACCACCTAGCTGCCTATCCCTTATAATGTCAAAGATAAGATATCTCTTATGTAATCAAAGGAGAAAATCACAAAAAGAGAAGTACTTTTGAGGAAGGTCACAAAGTTTGTGTTGATCTATGAAATTAAACAACATGGAATTTTCCTATAACAAAACTCTGAGAGACTCCTTTCAATCCCAACTCTAGTTCTTAAAACTAGCTTCCTTTTTTCCTGAGAAAAGGGTCTCAGATGGATCTAGAGACCTTAGAGTCTAACTCCCTCATTTTAAGAATCAAGAAACTGAGGCCCAGGCAGGTTAATTGAATTCTTAATTCCACATGTGTATTAAATACCAGCTGTGGGATTTGATTTATGTGGAGCCAGTGATCTTCCCATTGTGCTACCTTATCTTGAAAAAAACACAATAGAAAATGGGGATATCAAGTGAGAATTCTCGGGAGTCAAAACTTGAGAGAACCAATCCTCTTTTATTTAGGAATATAATAGGGGGCAGCTAGGTGGAAGCAGATAAAGCACCAGCCCTGGATTCAGGAGGATCTGAGTTCAAATCTGACCTCAGACATTTGACACTTACTAGCTGTGTGACCATGGGCAAGTCACTTAACCCTCATTGCTCCACCAAAAAAAAAGATTACTCTATTTAGGGATGTAAGGAATACTCCTTAGTTAAGTATGATATAACAGAGACAGATATGGCTGAAAAACATAAGAAATGAAAAATGCATAGAAAAGGAGGGTAGTTAGAGCTCAATTTTTCCTTTCTGATTTCCTTTGCGCATAATTTCTATCTATTTGGCCCACAAAACCACACATATATTCTGTTTTGTTCTTCATTTGTCTGATTTTTCATAAATCTGAGGACCATAATGCCCATGGGGTTTTCTTGGGAAAGATACTGGAGTAGTTTGTCATTTCCTTCTCCAGTGGACTAAGGCAGACAGAGGTTAAGTGACTTGGCCAGGATGACATGTCTACTAAGTATCTAAGGCTGGATTTGAACTTAGGTCTTCCTGACTCCAGGCCCAGAGCTTTATCCACTAAGCCACCTTCTATTTTGTAGTCCCCTCCTACTACCAAAAATGGAAAACTCACATAATAGCCCCAAAGGCCATATAAGAGGAAAACCAGGACTTCAAGAATAGATTTGTGGGGATGGCTGATGTTATTGTTGTGAAGAGCTTTGTCAAGTTTATTTGTATTTGGTTTCCCCCTTGCACCTAAACACTGCCTTATGGTCAATATGACATCAAGAATGTTTCATTCTCACTTCTCTGAGAATTGACATAGTAGAGCTATTCCTGCAATAATAGGCAGTTAGGTGAAGTAGAAGGCAGGAAGATCAAAATTCAAATCCTTCCTCAAGACACTTACTAGCTGAGTGACCCTGGGCAAGTCACCTAACTCCTGGTTTCCTCAGTATCCTCATCTGTAAAATGGGAATAATAATAGTAGCATCTCTCTTGCAGGGTGGCTGTTGTGAGGAATATATGTAATATTTTATGTATGTGTGTATGTTCATGTTTATAGTTGTATACAAACATATATGTTCATACTATATACATGTATGTGTGTTCTTTAGAGTCCACAAAGCACCACGTGCATATATACATGCACATGTAAATCTACATGTGTACATACACATACATACATATATATATATAAAATATACACAGAGATACACAAGAGAGATAGGTGAGCAATGGATAGTGCACTGGAAATGAAGTCAGGAAGGCTCATCTTTCTAAGTTCAAATCTGGCCTCAGACACTTAGTCACTTCACACCATTTGCCTCAGTTTCTTCATCTGTAAAATGAGTTGGAGAAGGAAATGGTGATCCCCTCCAGTATTTTTCCAAGAAAGCCCCAAATGGGGTCACAAAGTGTCAGACGCACCTAAAACCACTAAACAACAATGAATATATACACACTATGTATGCATATTATATATATATATACATATACATATTTATGTATGTTATATTTCTATATATTTGTGTTCTGTGAACCTTAAAGTACCATGCAAATACTTGCTATTATTATTTTATAACTCTTGAATCCTTCAGTGGGGATCTAGAGGGAGTATGTTAAAATGGAAAGAACAATGACTTCAATTCAAGTGATCATGTTTTGAGTCATTGTAATTATTAGCTCTATGATTTTAAAAGATTTACCCAACTTCTCTGACCCTCACTGTCCACATCTGTAATAACTTTTTCTGTTTCTCTTTCTTTTTTCTTCCTTCCTTTCTTTCTTTCTTCCTTTTCTTCATCCCTTCCTTCCCTCCCTCTGTAAAGAATTAATTGTTATTTGAGGTTTTTATGACCCCATATTCTGGATAGATTTTTTAAAAAAACTCAGCGCACACTGGTCTGGGAATCCGCAAACAGCAGGGTGCTCCACTTACTGGTTGTAGCCATTGCCATTGCACTGGCACCTCACATCATTGCCACTTGCCGACGCCTACATGAGCCTGGCAAAATTATAATGATTGGAAGCTCAGTGAGGGCAGTCATGTGACTGTCAGAGCGGCCAGCCAATTGGCTGGGGGGTTATGTGGTCAGCCTTGGGTCTGGTGGGAAGAAGGGAGGTTTTTCGCCATTCTAGCTTGAAGCTGGAAGGTGACAGGACGCTGCTGTGTGTTCTCAGCTCATTCCTGGGTGGTGGTGGTGTTCAGGTTGTATCAGTTTCCCTTTCCCCATTTTATTTCATTTCCCTTAATCTGACTGATCCTGTTTGTGTTGGGGTTTTTTTAAATTTTTAAATTTTTAAATTTTTAAAATTTTCATTCTTGTTAAATAAATGCTACTCTGTTTTAAGGGAGGCTGTCAGCCTCCTTCCTTGCCTCAATAATGTGGTGAGCCGCCTAGCTAACACTCCCCAATTAAAAATTGGTCTCTACACCTCCTTCTTTCCTTCCTTCCTTCCTTCCTTCCTTCCTTCCTTCCTTCCTTCCTTCCTTCCTTCCTTCCTTCCTTCCTTCCTTCCTTCCTTCCTTCCTTCCTTCCTTTTGTTCTTTCTTTGGCACAGGGAGAGGGGAGAGAAAACAGAGAGGAGGGTGACACAATAAACCTAAGATTTAATGAGGGTGTATGAATACTCAGTATGGAAATTCCTTCAACCTATGCAGATTATCCACTTTGCAATTTATAATGTTAGAAAGTTCCCTGAAATCTAGATAAGGTACATGACTTACCCAGGATCATGTGGTAATTACAGGTTAAGAAAGGACTTGAGACTAGATTTTCCTGCCCCTAAATCCCAGATCTCTATCCACTGTGCTAAATTGCCTTGAGGCAGTTAGGATTGTTGTTGTTAGTTCTTCCTTTCTGAAGAGTACCAATGACATCAGGTAGGTGATGTCTTAGGAGGTGCAATAGATAAGAGTGCCAGGCCTGCAGTCAGAAAGACCTGAGTTCAACCTGCCTCACTAGCTAGCTGTGTGACATTGGCCAAGCCACTTAATTACCATCTTCCTCAATTTCTTCATCTCTTAAATGGGGATAAAACCTCACAGGGTTT
The DNA here is from genome assembly GCF_019393635.1 of Dromiciops gliroides. NCBI lineage: Eukaryota > Metazoa > Chordata > Mammalia > Microbiotheria > Microbiotheriidae > Dromiciops > Dromiciops gliroides. The sequence continues at coordinate 128,340,846 of NC_057863.1, read as the reverse complement.
TTATGAGGATAAGATAGTATCTTCATAAAATAGACTGTCAATTTTTCTCCAAACCTTAAAACACCTATGTAAATGCATTATAACATGGGGAATAATATTACTTATACTACCTTTGGTTGATTATAAGGATTGAATGAGATAGGGTCTGCGTGTATTTGTATTATTATGTGTGTGTATATATATATATATATATATATATATATATATACACTAATATATGTATGTGTATATATGTATATGAATTTATATAATATATTTATATAGTAGATGGATTTTATATATATACATATTAGTATATGAATTTATACTAGCTGCTTTTTCAGCTTAGGGAGAAGTGAGCTATGATAAGCAGTAGGCCCTAGGCTAGAGAGAATTTTTCTATCTACTCATATTAATAACATCCCTTATTGTATTGCCCCTTCACTGTAAAGATGCAGAATAACCAGAGTCATTAAAAGAACACTTGTTTAGGTTACCAACATCTAGATTAATCTAGCCTGGGATGAAACTTACTTTGGGGAAAGCGGAGTACAAAATGGTACAAGGAGATACTGGCTACATTTGAGCAGTTCATAGAAGTATTTATGAAGAAACTGAAATAGAGAGGGAATAAAACCCACCACAGAGTCAATGGAAGGTCTTGAACCATGAGGAAGAAAGTTCCAAGAAGTGATTTTTAAAAGCACAGGGAAAAGGAGAGATCTCTCCAAGTAGAGATGCAGGCCCAGTAGGTCCTATGTATTTTTCCATTGGCTCCAATGTTATTTCTAAGAAATCTAGGCTTTGAAGGATCCCAACTGTAAAATATATATTATTTGTATAATCTCACCTGCACAACTCAAGACCTGAGCTCCACTAGGAAGACTTGTGATCTTGCTGACCATGGTCCTGATTCTGATGAAAACCATGTAACTCTTCCTGAGTCCATGAAACTAGCATAACCCTTAGATGTTCTTTCATCACTTGTTCTTTTCTCCCCTCCACTGGACCTCAACTTTCTCTAGGAATTATTCTCTCCTATCACACATACATTTCCTATTTTCTTCATTACCTTGTTGATTGAATATCCAATTCAATTCACCAACCATTAATTAAATACCTACATGGGAGGCACAGTGCTAGGCACTGGGAATGCAGAAATGAAACAGTCCCATGTGGCCAATTCTGTTTATGAGTTCAATCACTGAAGTAGTTAGAAACTTAATCAATGTCTTCAGCACATTTAGCGGTCTTCTACTTTAACTGCAAAGCATTATATGATGCCTCCTTATCTTTTCAGCACATAACTGGCTTGTTTGTGCCATGAGGTAGGATCACTCTTCCCATCCATGTCTTTCATTCATTATGGTATAGGACTCTCCCTCCAATTAATTATTAATAGTATTTTGGCATGAAGAGATCCTGTTTTGTATCATGTGACCTTACATAACTGAATTCTCCTGGAAGCAATCTTCCCTGAAAGCATTTTAGTATATAGTTAATTATGCATTCTTCCTGATTGTAGAAAACATTTAGGAAATAATATATTAAGGGAAATCATAAATTAGATGCTGTAAACTTTGTAAAATGAACAAATCTCTGTGTGTCTCTCTGTCTCTCTCTGTGTGTCTCTCCATCTCTGACTCTGTCTCTCTGTGTCTGTCTCTTTCCTACCTTGTCTCTATTTTGTCTCTCAATCTCTCCTCTCTCTCTTCCTGTCTCTGTCTCTTCCTATCTGTCTCTCAACAATCCTCACTCAGTTCAGGTTCACATAGTTACAATCATATAATGAGTATGGCAAGAAAACTCTTTCTTGGATAATTCAAGTAAAGGATAGATTTATTTCACTTGATTTGGTTGGGAACAGGGTAGGGAGGGATCAATATTTCCTTCTGACTAAAACTGCTTTACTCAAATGACTACTTGGAGCCCTGACCTTAAACAATAATTCCTGAACAGACAGAACAAAAATGTATACAAACTATTTTTCTTTTTCTTTAGTGCATTAGTGTTGGAAGCATTGTTATTGTTCTTGTTAATCTTGTTTTCATTTTTTTCCCAGTGGGTTTTAGATTAAAAAAAAAACTGGGATAAGTTACTATCATGACCTTATTCTTTTATATTTTATGTTCTATAGACAAGTGCATTAGTGGACAAAATGACTGCTTTTTTAGTTGAATAAAATTCAGCTAAAAAATAAAATTAGGATGTGAACTCATCCTTACTAGAGCCACCAAAAGCATACTTGATAGATACCTTATCTCCCTTCCACATTATTTAATGGCTTCTGAAATATTTTTATTAATAATATTAGTGTAATTATCATTAATAGTACTCATCACTGGTATTTTTATATATGAATATTTGCAAAACATTAAATATACATACATATATATATATATCTTTGGATGTATAGAGATCTGTATCTAGAAAGCTAGACGGTTCAGTGAATAGAATGCTAGACCTGGAATCAGGAAAACAAATTCAAATCTAGCATTAAACATTTTCTTGTCATGTCACCCTGGGAAAGTCATTTAACAGCTGCCTGCCTCAGTTTCCACATATGTAAAATGAGAATAATAATAGAATTTTACCTTCCAGAAGTGTTGTAAGATTATGTTTGCAAAGCATTTTGCAAACCTCAAAGTATTATATAAATACTAGTTATTATAAACATGTGCATTATCTAGACATTATCTCATTAGAGCTTCATAATTGCATTTAAAAAAAGGTACTAATGGTATTATTATACTCATTCTTTAGAAGAGAGTTCAAAATTAAGGAGACAGTAAATATGTTTAGTTCAATAAAAATCCAATAGCTAAGTCTATTTGCCCCTTGTTATTATCCCCTGTCTGTCCAAGGTCACTCCTGTTCCTGACGATCCAGGGATGTGTGTATGTATGTTTCTGTGTGTGCATATGTGTATTGAACATGCCCAGGGTGAGGTGGGTTTAAGTGTTGTCCAAATGGTTGGGGAGGAGAAATGTAGGAGGATTCTTTCCAGTCCACATATCCACAGGAAAATAAGCAGGGTCTATGTCTTCATTAGTCTAGTGGACCCCCTAGAAAGTTATTTCAGTTCCAGATATATTCTATGGGTATCTGAATGGGGAGGGGAAGTAGAGCGAGAAAAGGCTGTGCCTACTAAGGAACCAAAGTTTCTCTGAGCTCATCCTGGACATGATCTAACCATGGCTTTACTTAAGGCCAGAATGAAACTAATTTTCCTGGTATCTCCTATAGTAAACACCACAATGGGACAGTCAGACTCATAGCTCTGAGACTGAATTGTCACCAGACTGACTTCTAGTGGTGGGAAGGTAAGATGTCATTTCACTGATGTTTTCATCCCACTTCATGGCCATTTTGTTGGACAAAGTTTAGCATGGAAGATTTGATCCACATTTTGTGTAAGGTAGTCATAGTAGTAACAGGCATTCATGTTCACATTATTTAGTATTTTAAAGGTTTATAAGCTACTTTCTTCACAATAACTAAGTGAGATAGGTATTGAAAGTATTTTTTTTCTGTTTAGAATTTTATTTTCTGAATTAAATGTAAAACAAATTTTGATATCAATTCTTTAAAGCTTTGTGTTCCAACTTCTCTTCCTCCCTCCTTCCCTCCCCATCCCCACCCCCAAGAACTCAAGTAATTCAATATAAGTAATACATGAGTAGTCATGCAAAACATCTCCACAATAGGCAGATTGTGAAAGAAAACAGACAAAAACAAAATTTCAGATTAAGGAACTATCAAAAAAATTGTGCTTCAATCTGTTCTCAGTTACCATCAGTTCTTTCTCTGTAAATGGATTGCAATTTTCTTAAGTCCTTCAAAGTTACCTTGGATCATTGCATTGCTGAAAGTAACCACGTTTTTCACAACAGATCATCTTACACTATTGCTGTTATTTTGTATACAGTACATTTCACTCAGCTTTAGTTCATGAAGGTCTTTCCAGATTTTTCTGATAGGATCCTGTTCATCATAACTTTTATATAGTACCTTAAATTTGACAAAGAATTTTCTTCCCAATAGCGCAGCAAAGTAAGTACCATACATTTTGCCATTATAATCAATCATCATAACTGTTTCCCTCCATCCTATTCCCTTCCCATGATATTTACTCTATTTTCTATCTTCTTTTACCTTATTCCTCCTCAAAAGTGTTTTGCTTCTGACTGCCCCCACTCCCACTCTGCCTTCCCTTCCTTCACCCTTCCCTCCTTATCTCCTTCCCATCCTACTTTCCTGCAGGGTTATATAGCTTACTCCACCCAATTGGGTGTGCATATTATTCCCTCCTTGAGCCAGTTCTGATGAGATTAAGGTCTTTGAGCTAATTCTGATGTGTATAAGGCTCCTTCACTTCCCCACACCTCCCCTATCTCTTCCCCCACTTCATATGCCCTTTCCTGCTTCTTTCATGTGAGATTTCACCCCATTCTGCCACTCCTCTCCCCCCTCCCCCAGTGTATTCTTCTCCCCCATCTATTTTACCCCAAAGATGTCATCATGGGGCAGCTAGGTGACACAGTGGACAAAGTACCCACCCTAGACCCAGGAGGACCTGAGCCCAAATTTAACCTCGGATGCAAGACACTCATTAACCCTGAGCACCCCTCATCTCCCCCCCAAAAAAGAGAAACAAAAAAAAATGTTTTACAGATATCATCCCTTCATAATCAATTCCTACCTGTGCCCTTTGTCTAAATTTCTTCCTATTATCTGCCCTAATACTCAGAAGGCTCTTATGATTTAGATATATCATCTTCCCATGTAGGAATGTAAACAGTTTAACCTTTTAACATATCACATGGTTTCTTTTTCCATTTATCTTTTTATGCTTCTCTAAGGTCTTGCATTTGAAAGTCAAATTTTCTATTCAGTTCAGGTCTTTTCATCACAAACACCTGAAAGTCCTCTTTTTTTCATTGAAGTACCATTTTTTTCCCCTGAAAGATTATACAAGCTTTGCTGGGTAGGTGATTTTTGGTTGTAAAACCAATTCCTTTGCCCTCTGAAAAATCATATTCCATGCCCTTCAGTCCTTTAATGGAGAAGCTGCTAGATCCTGTGTTATCCTTACTGTAGCTCCACAGTATTTGAATTGCTTCTTTCAGGCTGCTTGCAATATTTTCTCCTTGACCTGGGAGCTCTGGAATTTGGCTATAATATTCCTGGAAATTTTCCTGTTGGCATCTCTTTCAGGAGGTGATCAGTCGATTATTTCAATTTCTATTTTACTTCTGCTTCTAGAATACCAGGGCAATCTTCTCTAACAATTTCTTGGAAAATGATGTCTAAGGTCTTTTTGTCATCATAGTTTTCCGGTAGTCCAATGATTTTCAAATTATCTCTCCTGTATCTATTTTCCAGGTCAGCAGTTTTTCCAAGAAGATATTTCACATTGCCTTCTATTTTTTTTATTCATTTGGATTTGCTTTATTGTGTTTTGATTGCTCATAAAGCCACTAGGTTCTATTTGTTCTATCCTAATTCTTAGGCAATTATTTTCATCAGAGAGCTCTTCCATTTGGCTTTTCAAGCTGTTGACTTTTTCTCATGTCTTTCCTGCATCACCCTCATTTCTCTTTCCATTTTTTCCTCTACCTCTCTGACTTTATCTTCAAAGTCCTTTTTGAGCACCTATATGGACTGAGACCAATCATATTTTTCTTGGCAGCTTTAGATGTAGGGGCCCTGATGTTTCTATCCTCTTCTGAGGATGCACCTTTATCTTCCTTGTCACTAAAGAAGCATTCTATAATTCACAATCTTCTCTGCCTGCTCATCTTGCCTTTCTTTTACTTGACTTTTAACTCCTTTTTAGTGTGGGGTCCTGCTTCCAGGATCTACTGTTCCAAGCTTCAGGGTGTCCCAGGTGTTATGATTTAATGAGAGGCAGTTTCTTCACTCACCTGACCCTTTCTCTGGTCCCTAGATAACCCCAGGTCAACTCACCAATCAACCAGGTAGCAAACTTTTTGTGCCTTGCTTGCCAGCTCCAATGAGCCTCCACTCTTCCCCCACCTGGGCCACCACCTCTCAAGGCTTCTTGCTGGTTCCCTGCTAGGGTAGGGCATCCAAATCCCCCCTTAGCTCCTGCATACATCACCATAGACTTCCCCTGGCCAACCATTCCGCCCTCTCACCAGACCGTGAGCTTAGTTCCAGAAGACAACCACACTGCAGCTGATTCTGAAGCTTGGGGGTAAGTTTCTATGGCACAGTCTGCCTGGGGCTGTATATGTGTTGTCATGATCATGAGGCTAGACTCCACTCCCAGCCAAGCTCCCCCTTCTGCCAAACTTCCAAGGTGTCTTTAGCTGGAAAGTAATCTCAGCCATCTTTTTGTGGGTTCTGCTGCTCTAGAAGTTGTTTTCTTGCTGTGTTTGGAGGGTTTTTTGTTTTTGAGTAATTGTGTCAGGAAGTCTGAGCAGTTATTGTCTTTCCTCTGCCATCTTGGTTCCTGGTACTGAAAGTATGATAATTTATATTTTATAAATGTCCCTAGACACAGAGAACTTAAGTGATTGGCCAATAGTTACAAAGCTAGTAAAAATCAGAGGCTAGATCCATGTCCAATGCTTGGCCCCTTCTACCATGTGACCTATTAATATAGTGGAGGTATGCATTTCTTGACAAAACTATCTGGATGCCCTGCCTTGCTACACAGCTTTTCCCCCAAGGATATCAATAAAATTAATGTTCACTGCCTCTTTGTCCCTCCTTGGGTCATAAGAATCTCTAGACAGGGGTTCTAAATATGAGGTTATGAGGTCTTATACATTGAAATGTCAATATGTCTGTATAGTGATATAGATATATGTATCTATATATTTATAAAGACTTTTATAGATAAATCTTTATATTTATATCAATATAGATAATTTTTTGTTTAGTCACGTCTGACTCTTCATGACCCCATTTGGGGTTTTCTTTACAAACATAGTGTAGTGGTTTTCCATTTCCTTCTCCAGTGCATTTTGCAGATGAGGAACCTGGGGTAAACAGGATTAAGAAACTTGCCCAGAGTCACATGAGTGTCTGAGATCACATTTGAACTAAGCTATTCCTGACTCTATGCCTCGTGCTCTATCTACTGTGCCACCAACTGTCCTACATAGCTAGCTAGATAGAAATATATATGCATATGTAGACATAACGACATATGTATACACAGGTTTGTACATGTATTATGTGTGCATATATACAGATGTATGTATGTATCTATATGTGCATGCATATATTGCATTGGTTAATTTATTTCAATATAATCTATATATTTTACAATTCTGTGATTTTTTTATTTTATGTATTAAAAACATTATTCTAAGGGGCAGCTAGGTGGCAAAGTGGATAAAGCACCGGCCCTGGATTCAGGAGTACCTGAGTTCAAATCCGGCCTCAGACACTTAACACTTACTAGCTGTGTGACCCTGGGCAAGTCACTTGACCCCAATTGCCTCACTAAAAACAAAAAACAAAAAAAAACCCCATTATTCTAAGAATTGGTCCATTGGTTTCATTAGATTTCCAAAAGAAAGATGGATATGGATCTAGATATGGATTTGGATACGGATATAGGGATAGTGAGATAGATAGATAGAAATATATAGATCTTTATGTACATATGCATGATGCATACATTCTTTTGATCTCTTCCCCTAAACTACCCTCAGAATAGGCAGGTCCATTGGATCTGCTCTTAGCATGGTGGGAAAAGGGAAGTGAATCATTACATATTAGCCTGAGATGACCTAAGTGTCTAGGGTCTTGTTTGATCCAGATGGCCTTCTATGAACGGTCTGGAAGCCATAGAAAGGTTGTGTGCTTGTGTGTGTGTGTGTGTGTGTGTGTGTGTGTGTGTGTGTGTGTGTGTGTGTTTAAGTCCACTATTTTTATACATCCTCATCTTTAATATTAAATGGATAAATGTAACACCAAAATTATCTTATTAAATCATATGAATAAAAATATGCATCTATCTACATAGACAAACACATGTGTGTAGACAGAGACACATACATATATACATATAACTCCTCCATCCAAAAGTAGCATTTATTGGTTCCAGAGGGAGAATAGCTGGTTCTATTTAACAAATCGAACTCCCTATTCCTCAACCACATCCTGGAGAAAAATGAATAACACCAAGAAGTAGATAACACTCCACATACTCAGCAGCATATTCTATAGTCTTTCAGATAGCACAAGCAGAGCTAAGCTAACCTAAAAGAGATTCATTCATCGTAGTATTCTTCTAAAGCTATAGTACAGAGACTCCTAACTCTACCAAAGTTCATTTTCACCCTTTTCAGTGCCTCAGGGTATAGGTCATATATTTAGCAAAGGCATATTTGCATGATTCCTTAGACATGTGTCATTGTCCTGACAGTGCATTGAAAATAATTAAAATGCCTCAGAAAGGTATGGCCCTGGGCATTAACTCTCCTACTTATCACATGCACCTGCCTATAAAAGACTCTCTGGGTCTCCTGACTAGCTGAGTGAGAGGGCCAGTTATTTCAAATAATCTTAATAAATGAACATTTTAAAAAGTCTTTTTTCATATTTGACAGGGCATGTTCTTTTCATTGATTACTGCTTTGTAAATTATACACATCTTAAAATTAATAACAAATATTTGCAAACTATATCTAACAGATGGATTTGGTAACACTGTGTTTAATTTTTATGGTTAAGGGCATACTAAGGCTTAAAGTACTTGAGTTACAGGAAAATCAAATTGAATTCAGCCCCAATTTGCCCAAACTGACACTTTGTGGCAATATTTCAGTCCAATCGCTATGCACATATCATTTTCTTCTCCTTACTGGGTAGATTGGCAAAGGTAATTTACATTTACTTACCTACTGTACAATATCCCTTGTGACTTTGTGACTACTCCTGTATATGAACTGTAGGCCCTATTTATATCTTTCCTTAATTGCACCACCGAATGTAGCTTGCATTCCTCCTTGCACATGTGCCACGGAATTTGTGGGATTTTTTTTTGAACCCTCCATTTTTTCCCCTTTAGATTCAGAAGAAATGGTCGATGTTGTATTATGGTTGTTTTCATTTTTAATTCTGTGGAGAGAACTGACTGCAAATAGGTCTATGGACAGCTTCACTGTAATGCAACATAGCTGATAAAAATTATGAGCAACAACCTAGGCTTTCATTAGCATTGACCTGCTGGGATATTAGCAATGCAACAATGCAAGGTTGGTGGGGACTTTTTGTTTGGGGTTTTGCTTATATTATATTCTGCATAGGGCTTATTAATAACAACCAGAACTCACTCCATTTACTGTCTCTGTTCCAAGGGAAACATCCTGACAGAAGTTTATTTGCACCCTTCAGAACATAGGTTTTATTTTCTTTTTGATCATGTAGCATAAGATCATTTTGGTGCATCATTTAATCTTTTTTTGTCTAATGATGAGAATATTAAAACAGAAATCTCTTTTAATGCTTATAGCCCCTTCTATAACTAGCATATCTTGGTTCCTCTTGTTACAGTTCAGCAATAGGGCGCTGCCTACAATATTTTCTCATGGGGGATAAGAGTTGCTTTATAAATTAAATGAATGTTATTGATAGTAGTAATAACATGTAGGAAAAAGACATTAAAATCAGATTTAACATGCAAACGAAAAGCAATTCCATGTAGTGTACATGTCTCAGCCACCAGCTCTTGATGCTTTGGGGTATACATCAAAGGGATCAAACATATAAATTTTATTAGTCCTCATAGATCCTGGAAAGATTCCTGGATCCTTTGCTTTTCCTATATCTCTTAACATATCTTTAATTTTAAAGAATCCAATTGTAACAAAATCTTGCAAATAAATGTTTATCCAGCATCTTTTGGAGCCAGAGAAAGGGCGATAACTTATTTCACCTGTAAGGTTTGAGGTTAAGCAATATTAATGGTTAGTTAATGGCTTAATGAGTAGGCTACAAACCATTTAAGCATGCAATGAACCTTAGCTTTTCAATGACTTTCCTAATGAAAGATCTATATGACTGCATGTCTGCTGTCACAATAGAGATAGTAGGAAAGGTATCTAATCAATTGTGATGGTAAATCAATTGATCTGTAACCCTCTTTTCATACAGTGAGAAAGATATGGAGAGAACATTTTACTATTGCTTTATTTCTTGCTAAAGATCAATAAATAAAAGAGACAGCTCACTATTTGAAAACCTTCCTTTTTTTTTTACTGTGATTTGAAAACTAAGGTGATCTGATTGTCATTCTACTTCATTCGTAGTTATTTCCATATCTTTTGTCATTTCTCAGAAATTCAAAGTTCTCAAAATTAAATAGAGGTAAGATATTATTAAAATAAATAAGATAGATTATGTATAGTTGTCATACTAGCCCTTTACTTTGAGGAAGAAGGTTCAGATTTAAGATAAAACTGTGATGTAGATAAATGTTGCTTTTATATGTTATGATACCCATGGATACCATCTAAAAACAACAGTCAGGAAAATATACCCAAAATACTGCTGTTTGTTAAGTTTCCTTTAAAGACAACTTTAGAACTCCTTTAATTCCTAGTCAATACTGTGTGTTTTAGTTTAATTTTTTTTATTTAGAATGATTTGCAAATGCTAGAAAACTGAAAGTAGCATATTTTTTAAAAGTTTCAAATACCTTGAAGTTATCTTCTAAAAAAATCCTTTAGATTTATAAAGTAAATTTGGGATTAAGTAAATCATTTAACACTAGAAAAAATAATTTATCTCAAGTCATCTTAAGGCTTGTACAATAGACACAAATCTGTTAAAGTTTCTGATATAGTCACATATTACCCTCCATCAGTGCCTAAAAGTACTGATAAGTAGTTTCCCTGTGATTGGCTCCATAAACTTGGACAACGGGGTATGACAAGCACAAGTATTTGAATTTATACAGTATAAAGTATAAATATAATTTATAAAGCAAAGTAATGTACTACAGAAATAATATCAGGATTTAGGAATAAGTAATATTCTTTCCTCCCTTTCACTAAATTCCCAATCTGGTGCTTCGTTGTGATGTTGAAGAGACCCCAAGATGATCACCCAGCTATTCAGTGGCAGAATGAGATCACAGGAATCCTAGTCAAAGGTACCTTCTACTTTACCATAATGTCTCATTCTATAATCTTGCAAGTCTCTTCCCATGGCATCCATCTTGCAACATGTTATGGGCACTTAAAGGTTTCCATTGCTTGATGGTTAAGGATTCAGAATATTCAGGGTCAGTCACCTTAGCATTTAAAGCTAGGCATAGGCCTCTTTGGGGCACAAGGATTTATTACTCTTCTTTCACACAGAAACCAAGAGAAAATACTCCAGCAGTTACTAAGTTATTATTAAAGCAGAAAGGATATACACTTTCACACATAGGAGACTAAATTAAATAAAGGAGGGAGACAGCTAAGTAACAACACGGATTGAGAGCAAGGCCTGGTGTCAGAAGACCTAAGTTCAAATCCATCTTCAGATACTTAATAACTGTGTGACCCTGGGCAAGTCATTAACCTCTGTTTGCCTCAGTTTTCTAAATTGTAGCCCTTATCTCTCAGGGATCTTCTCTGAGGATCAAATGAGATAATAGTAGTAAAGTGCTAAGCACATACAAAGTGCCGACACATACAAATCACTTAATAATGGCTATTTCCTTCCTTCCTGTCACACATAGATTAAAAAGAAGTTATGGGGGCAGCTAGGTGGCGCAGTGGATAGAGCACCGGCCCTGGAGTCAGGAGTACCTGGGTTCAAATCTGGCCTCAGACACTTAACACTTACTAGCTGTGTGACCCTGGGCAAGTCACTTAACCCCAATTGCCTCACTAAAAAAAAAAAAAAAGTTATGAACATAGTAATTGATGTCTGGTTCAATTTCTCTAGAATATGAACAAAAGTAATATAATTTCTCCACACACACAAAAGTTTCCCTTGGAGAGGTAACCCCAAATCTCTTCTTTCAACCCTAACTTATTTGACAGGAAGTAAGATATAATAAAAAGAACAATGAACCAGGAATCAGAAGAATTGGACTCAATTCCTAATTCTGTCATTTACTATTCATATGACTTGGGGCAAGTTACTTCACTTTTCTGTAAAATATCAATAATCATGCCTCTCCTACCTGCCTAGATCTCAGGGGGTTTTGCAAAGACCAAATAGGATAATAGAAATGAATATGTTTTGTAACTGAACAAATTATTTACTATCTGCCCAATTAACACTGCTTTCTCTTTCAAACTTCATCATTTTCATAGTGAAATCCATTTACCAGTTTACAGAGCAACCTTGAAATATAGACTAACACCCTAATAACACCCACTACCAACTTCCACCACCTCCACAAAATTTGGCTTCATCTCACTACAAATCTGTATACAATAGGATAACACGTTCCTTTTTGCTATCTCATCTTGAAATTGTTTTTAGAGTTGTTTATTTTCGTAGCTATTCTCAGCAATTCAATGATCCAAGATAATTGAAAAAAAAAAATGATAAAAAATGCTATCCAGCTCCAAAGAAAGAACTGATGGAGTCTGAATGCAGATTGAAGCATACTATTTTTCACTTTATTTTTCTTGTGTTTTTCCCCCTTTGGGTCTGTGTCTTCTTTCACAACATGACTAATATATAAATATGTCTTGAATGATTACACATGTAAAACCTATATTAAATTGCTTACTGTCTCAGGAAAGGGGGAGGGGAAGAAGGGAAAAAGAATTTGGAACTCAAATTTTTTTAAAAAATTAAAATAAAATTGTTCATTTTATTTGACTTTTCAGGTATTGATGTCTTTTCAGAGGAGGGACTATATCTTTCCGGTAGACCTCGGAGTGAATTAAATTAGTACTTTACATAAAGTAGATATTTAATAACTATTTGCTGACATGAAAAATAAGAAAATATATGAAAACTCTTCAAGGAAATGAAAATTGACTCTATTCTTCTTATCCATGTCCAGTGTATTCACTTTCTGATCTATCATCTCAGATATTTATTTGCTATAAGCCTATTTATACTTCACAGTATCTTTCCTCATATTAACAGAGGGATACTTTCTAGATAAGCAGTTCCCTCAAATGCTTATTAATAATAATGATGATGATGAATATATAATCACCACATTATCTAATGTGAATCTGTTCCTCCTTCCTGTTATTCATTTTTCTCTTCTTAGCACCTTCATGATTCAAATATTTAATGACTGACAACTGTTTTCAAGTCACTTAGCCAAGCAAGCCAAGCTTATCGATTTAATCTTTTCTCATTCAGTAGTCCTTCAATTCCTATAATTATTTCTACTGTTTCTGAATATATTTCTTCTTTGTTGTTATCATTGTTCAGTTGTTTCAGTTGTGTCCATCTGTCCATGATCCCAGTTGGGATTTTCTTAGTAAAGAAACTGTAGTTGTTTGCCATTTACTTTTCCAGCTCATTTTATAGATGGGGAAACTGAGGCAAACATGGTTAAGTGACTTGCTTACTGTCACACTGCCAGTCAGTGTCTGAGGCTGGATTTGAACTGGGGTATTCCTGGCTCCAGGCCTGGTGCTCAATCCACTGAGCCACCAGCTGCCTCCATATTTCTTTTTAGAACATAATTATAATTTGCTGCAACAAAGTGTTATAGAAAGAGCCCTAGATTACACATCACAAGCTATGGGCTCTTTCCTCTGCCACATTAGCTATGTGACCTTGGACAGCTCTTCACTTAGAAGCATGTTTCCTCATGAATAATGTGAAATCATTTTTCCAGTCCTCTCTTCCTCACAAGATACTGTGCACATCCAATGAGCTCACAGATTTGGATTCAGAAGTGATCTTACAGGTCATCTAATCCAATTCACTCATTTTACAAATGCTTAACTTGAAGGAAAGTGAATGTGCCAAAGTCACCTAGGCACTGTGTCCTAGCACTGAGCCAGAATTCAAACTCAAGTCCTTTGATTCCAAATTCAGCATTTTTTTCCTATTGCATAACTATCATGATGCATAATGTCCCCAAGAGTATTTTGTATGCTATAAAGCACCATACAAGTATAAGGACACACTGGTGCATTTTTTCCTCTGATTTTTAAATATGCATAAAAATACAAACTGAAAAGCATATAATACAATATATATAATGCTAATATATGGTTTTCTAAGTCAATATATGTCCCACAAGGATCTTTTTTATATGATTTACTATCTGTTGTTTCTAGTTCAGTTTCACACCACCAATGTGGTCTACATTGCATGAGGCCTATAAGGTATTAAGGAAGGACTAGCATCTCTGATGTGAGGGCTTGCCAAGCCCTTTTTTAGGGCTGCTCATTCACCTTTGTTGTCCACCTGGCACCCATCTTACCTGTAATTCCAAGAAACTGTAGCATGCACACTGGCCATATCCAGTAAATTGTCCAGCTAGATGGGCTAAACCAGGTTGAGGGTATCTCACGGGCTTCAAACCTGTTGCTGTGTTAGGGGGATGGCTATCCCAAGCATATGACAACTGGAGGAATGGGCAAATGAGAACAATCTGTTGCAAAGGCCATGGAGGCAATTGAAGCAGGGACTATGAAGCTCTTAGACCTTGGTCAGACATCAAAGATACCAGCGTCATCCACTGCATCCCCAGTGCCATTGCCAGTCATCTTAACTTTATTCTCGCTGCTAGACTTCAACGGCTCTGGAAGAGAGAGTGAGGCTGACAATTTTGTGCCACTCTACTTCACTTAAATCCAATTCACTTCCAAGTCAATGCATCACCCTGTGATGTCATTGGTCTTCTTCAAAATGAACGACAAACAACAACAAGACCACTGTCCTTCTAAATCAAAGATGATGGGCCTTGAAGAGGATCATAGAAGTAAAGCTGGAAAGGGACGCAGAAAGCAGGTAGTCCAACTGTTTCATTTTTACAGACGAGGAAACTGAGTCCCAAAGTTATAAAGTGAATTACCCAGAGTTGCTCAGGTAAGTTGGTGGCAGAGCTGGGATTCCACCTTAGGCCCAATGATTACAAATTCAGCACTCTGCACCAAGTAATCCTTCCATTAAACTATGTTCTCCCCCTAACCAGAGTCTGTATTTATAGACTTGCCTCTTCTGCTGGCAGAATGCACTGTTCCTTTGCATCAAGTGAGTCATACATACTCACATCTTTGGTATGTAACAGTCTGAAATATCTGCTACTATTTGCTGAGCTGCAACAGCTATACTAAACTGCTTCATTCAAGGTTTAAAGAAAGCGTTACATATAATGTTTCCCTTCTTCACCTTCCCTGTGGTTTCTTATTTCAACAGATCATATATCCTGGACTGGTGGGGGGAGATAGAATGAAGGTAGGAAAACAGAGAGATAGGGAAATGAAGGGTTTATCAACTGACATGGAAAGGGGGGACTTAACATAATTCAATCAAGTTCATATCTTTTTGTGTTGGTAGGTGTTACTGTTGATAGGATGGTAGGAAGAGTTACATGGGATATAATATCTGTCAGGAAATACTGCCTGCAAAGCATTTTCCAATTGGCACTAGAAGTTCTCTGATGTGCTGTAGTTTGCTGAAATCTAGTTTACACATCCATCTCAAGGACAGCATTGGGGACTCTTAAAACCAAGTCAGGGACCGAGGTCAGAGTCGAGGTGGGCTCAGTAGAACTATTCCAACCTAAAGCTACCTTCAGGGTATTACTTTGAGACCATTTGCCAATTCAAAAGATTCAGAAGAGTTCAGAGGTAGACAGTCTGTTCAAGGAGAACTAGCTTTATAGGCTTCATAGATTCAGAGATGAAAGAGTCTAAACTCCTCATTTTCCAGATGAGAAACTGAAGACCAGATAGGTTAAGTGACCTAGATTCCACAGATAGTAAGTGGCAGAAATAGGATTTAAACCCAGTTCTTCTGACTCCAAATTCATAATTTTTCCTAGTCTCTGAGATCTTATAGGACCCTCACTTAATTCTCTGGAATAGAGTGCCTGTAGATTTTTCATGCCTATTTAGTCCTGGCATAAGTAAGTCCCAAAGTCACCTAGCTTCCTCAAAGGTCTTCATACTGTTCCTGTATTTAGGGGACAGAGAGAGGTACACCAATTCTCAAGTGTTTCATTCAGTTAATTACAAAAGTAAATTGGTTAAGAACTGAGTTGTTGACATTTTTATTGAAACTAGATTATGTCATGACCAAATCTTGTCACTCCACACAGTAAAACTAACATTAAGTTGATTCAAAATAGTATGTTTCAGGGCAGCTAGGTGGCTCAGTGGATAGAGCACCGGCCCTGGAGTCAGGAGTACCTGAGTTCAAATCCAGCCTCAGACACTTAACACTTACTAGCTGTGTGACCCTGGGCAAGTCACTTAACCCCAATTGTCTCACTAAAAAACAAAACAAAACAAAACAAAATAGTATGTGTCTAATATGCATGTAACACATGTGTGTATGTGTATATATGGTATACATCTATATACTTACACCAACACAGACACAGACAAAGACATAGACAAATACATATTCATATATACCTTATGAGGAACTTTCTTCTTAGCAAGTCAAAGTCTTCAAGAGCTACCATATATTAGCATTTGGTATGTTGTATTACATGCTTTGCAGTTTGTATGTTTATGCATATTTTAAAAGCAGAAGAAAAATGCACCAGTATGTCCTTATACTTGTATGGTGCTTTATAACATACAAAATACTCTTATGGACATTATGCATCATGATATTTATCCAATAGGAAAAAAAATGCTGAATTTGGAATCAAAGGACTTGGGTTTGAATTCTGGCTCAGTGCTAAGACACAGTGTCTAGGTGACTTTGGCACATTTACTTTCCTTCAAGTTAAGCATTTGTAAAATGAGTGAATTGGATTAGATGGCCTATAAGCTCACTTCTGACATTCCTCAAGTCACACAAGCATGTGTCAGAGGCAGGTATTTAACCCGAATTTTCTTGGCTCCAAGGCCAGCTCAATATCTGTTATGTCATGCTGCCTCAATGATATTTCTTCAGATAAATAAATGTCCTATCTATTGCTTTTTTAATCATTTGGATTAAAAGACTAGAAACATAACTTTGCCTCATCCCATTTAAAATATAGACCAGATGACAAAAGGTGCTTCAAACTCAGTTGACTCTTTCCCTGACATGTCTAGCCTAAACTTCAGAAACTTCTCTAGGCAATTTACCTCATCAATTTGGGCCTGTGATGAAATTAAGAATGTCAGTTATTTTAATGGTTTAATCTAGTTAAGAGTTGTTGAAGCTGTCCAGGGTCCTTTCACTACATCTGGCACACAGCTAAATACTTTACCACTCCAAAGACTAATATTAGAATGTATTTTGCAAGAACTTTCAATGTGATCTTGAGCAAAGTATCATCTTTTTGGATCTCAGTTTCCTTGGGCATAATATGAGAAGGCCATTACAAGCATAATATTATATCAACCAACCAACACATCTCATGGGAATCATTAGAGTTTATTGTCCTTCCTTCCTAGGTAAAAATCCCATCATCAAAAAATTTAAATTTCTCTATTCAAGGAGATAGAGTTTTATGAGATCTGGACTTTCTCATTATATTCTAATATCTTCTGGAAGGAAATTTCTTCACTATTCCCATATATATGTGTATATACAAAGTATATTCACATGGGAACATACATACAAACATATAAATGTATTATATGTGTACATATGCATATGTCTGTATGTGATATGTATATGTATATGTGTGTATATGTGTGAATAGGTAGGTAGAGAGAGATACATAGATAGAGGATAGAGATAGATAGATAAAGGATAGATAGAGATAGATAGAGGATAGATAGGTAGATTGATAGATAATAAACATTCCAATTTACTAATAAGATAAACATTCTAAGTTCGCATTACTGAACTGCAATTCAAGAAATTCTTATAAGCTCAAGTCTTGATTCAATTACAAGTCTGGGGACTTAAAATCATGGATCACATTTGAGATTGGTTAAATTTTTTCCACTGATGTTATGATTCTAGTACCCTAAAGAAAAATATATAATGTTATATTTCAAAGATTTGTCATTTCTTTTGATGTTGATTATTAACAGTCAAAGTCAGATTAAGACTGGTTCTCAACAAATAAAATAATAAAAAGAACTTTTTCCAGATTCCTTCTTTAAATATTATTTTTCATGGTTCCATTTTTTAAAATTTCCTTATAACATTTGTTTTGAATTACAAAAGTAAGGCCCTTGTCACTTTAACCTACTGAGTCTTTTTGAGATAATAATTACAATAAAGGCATTGTGTTTTAAAAGGTTTAAGTGAATAATTTGTCTTTTTGGCATACGTTTAAAAGTAACTATTTTAAAATGATTAAGTTATTTGAGAACAGGGATATTGACTTCACACTCTCCCAGTCCCTTCTAAGGTAGAGCAGATATTTAATAAATGTTGAATTGAGCTTAGTTTATTCAAGGAAAGATGGGAAATCCTTTTGTATAGGGAAAGGAAGTATTGAAATGATTCAGGACCCCAGCTCTAGATACATACCTGTTCAATAAGGAGAGATGTAGAAAAAGTTCATCTATCTGACAGAGAAAAGAACTACATGAATAGTAGAGAAATGGTCATTATTGCCTTTTTTTCAAAGTAATTAAGAATATTGTACTGACTAGTTATCTAAATTGAAGTTTTCCTCATTTGGGAGAGGAAAGGTGTAGGGTGTTATTCTTATATTGCCAATGGGAAGTCAAACCACAGAGATGTCAAAAAATTTGTCCAACATCACACAGGAAGTTAGAAGCAGACCTAGAATTAGAAGTGAATTACTGGAAAAAAGAAGAAAAAAGAACATTGAAAATACAGAGAAATAATAGAATTAAATTTTAAATGGAAATCTGTCTCTTTAACAGTCTGATGATGTAGCAAAAATACTTAGAAATATAGCCTAATATTTAAATATGCAGGCAATCAGAGATTTTCCATACTGTAATTCTTTTAAAATTTAATCTTTATTTATAGCCCTTATTAATATGATACTGGTAGGAAGAAAAGATGTTATCTCATGGCAATCTTCCTCACTGAAGAGAGAAATTTGGCCACAACCCAGAAGCTGTTATCTCTTCTGATATGGGTTACTAAAATGACCTGGTTCATTGCAAAAATGTTGACACCCTATCACTGTCTTTATAAATATGAATGCAATTGTCAGTGTTTTTATTTTCATTTTACAGGGGGAAAAATGGAAAGAAAGGCTAGACCTACACAAGGCAAATGTTTCAAAATGTTTGAACCCTCAGCAATGATTTTCCAGAAGGAGCTAAAGGTGGAGGTAAAGAAGGTGCTAAAAATAGGCATAGTGAGATCCTGACTACAGGGCTAGCCTGAGGCAAAATTGTCAAGTAGGGAAAGGCTTGTCTTTGGAGTTTTCCTACCTTTCCTAGCTTTGCCCAATCTTTCCGTCCTCTAGAGCCTGGAAGGAAAGTGTCAAACACATGTCCCATTCCCCTTCGGGGTCTTGCTCTCAGATAGATGTCAAGAAAGGTGTTAGGTGATAACTGGTGGGATGTTAGGAGATAAGGCTTAATATTTCCCAGGGATATTTGCATCTCCACCAGAGACTTTTAAAGATTGAAAAGCCTTCGAGATTCAGAGAAAAGTGACTAAAATGGTGGAATAATAGGCAGGTGTGATCAGTGCAGGGTAATCAAATGTCTGAGGTTTGTAGGTACAATTCAAGGAGGAACATGATACACAGCCAGGAGAGAGGAGTCAGCAGAGAGAAAATGAAGTCAGCCAGCTTTATTAAGGGGAAATAGGATATGAAGAGCAGACAAAGACAACAAAACAGGTTCACTGAGTACTTGAAAGAAGGCATCAAAACCTTAAAGTATGGTGGAGTTCTTATGGAATGTTTACCTGGGTCAAGCAGGAATAGGCATGGAGGAGGGAGTGGGGGAGGGGAAGAAGTCATAAGGCCCTTGGGACCAGGTAAAAGTATTTGCAGATCAAGGTTCTGGGACTAGTGTTAGGGGGAAAAAGCTGGGGAACTGACATCTGGTTGATATTCAAACTTCTTCCTGCAGGAAAAGGGCCTTTTGGTCATTACTTCAAGTCTTACTTTGGTGGGAATGACTTGGGATTTTGCCTTTCCTGCCTTTCTTCTTTTAACTGGGTGGGGAGGCTACTGAAGTCTTGGGTATGTATGTGTAAAAAAAGGGGTGGGATAAGAGAGGGGGTTGCTTTAGAGTCCCTTAAATTACACCTTATAGATGTATGCCAGGCATAAGTAAGTAATAAGGCTGACCTTGCTGAACCATTGACAGTCAATCAGGAAGCTGTACAATTCTCTACAACCATTTAACAAAGCATAAATTTTAAAACTAAATGGAGGGGGCAACTAGGTAGTGCAGTGGATAAAGCACCGGCCCTGGATTCAGGAGTACCTGAGTTCAAATCCAACCTCAGACACTTGACCCTGGGCAAGTCACTTAACCCTCATGGCCCCGCAAAAAACAAACAAACAAATAAATGCTTGTTTAAAAAACAAAAACTAAATGGAACTGGTTTGGATTTTAAGGCACTGAACCCTCAGGAACAAAGGTAGCAATTCAAAATTCAGAATTAATGTTAGTTATCCTTTCCTGACTCCTCCAGGTGTTAGTATTTCTTTCCTTGTATTTACACATCTGCCTACATGTTCTTTCTAGAACATAAGTCTAAGCTTCTAGAGGTAGAAGTTGTTTTGTTTTTGTCTCTTTATCTGAAGCCTCTAAGCATAGTGTTGATACAAAGTAGGTTCTTCAGATAAACACTTTTGAAAGAATGAATGAATGTTCTTTAGAGGCATGGTAGAGTCAGAAGACTTGAATCCCAGCTAGTTGTTAGCTGTGTAACCCTGGGCAAGTCATTTTCCCCTTGTTTATCTTAGTTTCCTCAACTATAAAATGGGGATAATAATAATACCTACCTCCCAGGCTTCTTGTGAAGACCAAATAAGATAAAATTTGTAAAGTGCTTAACACACTACCCCAACAGACAGTAGGTACTTAATAAATTCTTGTTTCCTACCTTTTAAGTCACTAGCAAAATGAATCATATCCCATCTCCCAATATTTCAGTGATCTTGCCATACTACTATATTTTTATCAATCAATATACTTAACATATAAAGAAAGAAAACAGAATTGTCTTTTTTTCTTAGAAAGAAGCTGCTTTGTAAACAGTTTCAAGTCCACTATTTGTTGTTTTTGTTTGTTTGTTTGTTTGGTTTTGGTTTTGCAGGGCAATGAGGGTTAAGTGATTTGCCCAGGGTCACACAGCTAGTAAGTGTCAAGTGTCTGAGGCCGGATTTGAACTCAGGTCCTCCTGAATCCAGGGCTGGTGCTTTATCTACTGTGCCACCTAGCTGCCCCCTCAAGTCCACTATTACTACGAAAACATTGAAGTTTTACTCTTCATTCTGCATTAAGCACAGGTGCATAGCTCTGTGAGATAAATTGACTTATTTAGGATAACCCAAGGGAATTCCAAAATAGCCATGATTAGAACTTAGGGCTATGGGTGACCTTGAATCACAGAATCATGTAGAAGTTGGTAGGGACTTGAAAGGCCATCTACTCAAAACCCCTCATTTTACAGATGTGGAAACTGAAGGCCTGAGAAATTAAATGGCTTGCCCAGCATCACCCAACCATGTTTCTAATACCATACTTATTAAAGCTGATTAGGATCACAGGATAACCTTAAAGAAACTCTTGTTACTGGCATCTTTACCTGTGAAATAAGGGAGGAGAGGGGGGAAGCAAATACAAAATTAGAAAAGGTGCCTTTAAGTGACAGCCTTAAAGGATCCACTTGGGTTACAGGCAAAATGGCCTTCTTCCTTACTAAGATGTACTGTAATAACCCAGGTTTATAGCTTACCTGCTCACCTCGGGAAATGGTAACAACAGCCGTTATTTTCCCTGGGAGCAATGCCTGTAACCATGTCATTCTCTGATAAATCATACCAATTGCATCTTATTATCACACCAATGGTTCAATTAACTCACATCACCACTCAATTTATCAAATTAAAAAGGAAGGGTTTTGTGTGTTCTGATAATTGTTTCATTAACATAAAACTGGTTAGGACTCACAAAGCTTCAGATCAGGCTTTATATTGTCTGAGTGCCTCCTTGCTTCTGATTCTCCTACACTGGCATGGCTCTTGCCTTCCATTAGTTGTCATTATTATTCTTTCATTAACATACATATGGCTATTGAATGTGGCAGGTTTTCACAGAAGACAAACACAAAATTATTGAGCAAAATGGTATCCATAATTCTGAAATGCTGGGAATGTTTTTAAGCATCCAGAAGCTTTAAAATACACATCTCCATCTGTTCAGTGGGATAGTTTAGTCCCTGCACATGGACGGAATAATGCATACAGGGAATCTTATATTAGAGTGCAAGGATGTGTGAAAGAATATTTTTAAGAGATATCATATTTTTATTTTAGTCTATTTTTGGCCTGATTTTTAAGTGTGTGTGTGTGTGTGTGTGTGTGTGTGTGTGTACGTAAATGGGTATGGGCGATCTTAGGGTAACAAAGATTTCTGTAAGACTCAGATTTAGAAACTTCAAATGTATGGAGGATTCCAGCCCAACTGTCCTCCAAGACACTGCTTGCCTACTAACAGTGGTTATCACATAGATCAAAGATAGAAAGGTGGTATATATGCCAACATACAGTATCATTTGTATGGTGGCAAGCAACTGCAAACAAATTAGATGCCCATTGTTTGGTAAATAGTCAAGGGAATCATGGTACATGAATGTAATAGAGTATCCCTGGGTGGTAAGAAACAACGAATATGAACAATGCTAGGAGTCATGGAAAGACATATGAACTGATAGAAAGGGAAGTAAACCCCAGAAATAACATGCAAATGACTACTTCCAAGTAAATGAATGAACAACACACTGAAACTGAATGTTATACAATTATAATGACTAATCTTGACCCTGAAAAAAAGATATCAGAATATGTTAGCCTCCCTTTCTTGAAAAGGTGGGAGACTATGGCTGTGGCACATTGTATACATTGCTAGATGTGGCTAATGTGTTTGCCAATTTTGCTGAAAAATTTCTTTTCTTTCTATTTTTATTCTTTATTATGATGGTTGATTCTTTAGATAGGAAAAGGGGAGGAATATATTAAGAAATAAAGATGTTATTTTAAAATTCCCGTACATATAAGATATTTCAAATAACACATAGTAACGATTGGAATGACGCCACCTGCTGGAGACTTACTGTAGAAGAGCTCTGCCCATGATGTGAAGGTCTTTGAGGGCCAGACCATGAGTCTTTTCTTTGGCATCAGGAAGTGATGTTTGCTGATGGGAAGAAGAAGGGAGCCTGGTGCTTTGACTCTCTCTCTTTCCTGGGGACTCTGGCGGAGAAGGGAGCTAGAAATGTGCTCTCCCTTTAATAGATAGATGAATGTAGGCCTTTACCAAATTCTTATTCTCCTTAATAAATGCTTAAAAGCTTAACTCTTCCTAAAGCTTATAATTTATTGGCGACCACTCATTAGATATTTTAGACAGACTAACTAGAATTTTAACCTTTAACAACATCATTATATGTATAATCTGAAATTATTTCTCTACTCAAGCTGATGGAATCATACTAATCTACCCATCCTTTCTCCAACTACTCTCTGATGGTCAATGCCAATTTTTGGTGATTATACTCTTGTGAAAGTAACAATTAACTGAATATCCTACCATCAACTCAACTGAATATGTCTAAAAATCAATACATAATTATTGAAGTACTATTTAATTTCCAAATACTGACTTCCCTTCCTGATTTCATCAATCTTTTAATATTGCTGCCAAATTTGTGTTCTTTTTGATTCTTACTAAACCCTACAGCCAATGTCTCCAATCAGTCTTCCTTTCCAATATCCTATGCATCTGCCCCTTCTGTTCCATTTTCATTACTCTAGTTCAGCCCCTTATCACCCTGTCTCCATTCTTTTTCATTTGATCAATTCTTCACAATGCTGTTAAATTAATAACTAATTAATTAGTACCTAAGCACTGCTTTCAGAATTGTATTCCTTTCTCTAAAATCATCAATGCTTTTCATACATATAAAATCCAAATTACTTAGCCTGGAATGAAAAAAAAAACACTTTTATAAACTAATGCCAAACTACCTTTCCAGCTGTCATGGGGCGCAGAGCACCCCAGAATTTCTCTGGGGCACACTGAGGAATCTTCTCCTTGAGAAACTAAACCAGAGAACAGATAATGCCTAGAGAGATAAGCTGAACCAAACCGGACTGAGCTATCTTCGGATTCCTACCCTTCATTCTAGTCTCCCTTACTCTGGAGAGATAAGTTTGGGTGTGGCTTCGGCCTTTGTGTTCTGAGGAGGGATCCGTAGCCACCCCTCACCCAATTCCTTTAGTCACTACCAGTGGGGGATGGTCCTCCACTGCTCACCCAATTCCCCCAGCTACCACCAGTGGGGGATGGTCCTCTCTCAGCACCCAAGAGATCGGCTCTGCAGCTTGCTCTCCTGACCAGCATCGTGTCAGGCCTATGGCCAAGCTGGACATAGGAGGCAAGCCTAGGAATGGTTTTGGGGTGACCTCTGTCTTACTCTCTGGTTCAGGTCCTAGCATGCAATCAAGGCACAAAGTAGGGATGGGATAAAAAGGACCCTTAATGTAGACAGACACTGCCTATCACAGAATTAGGCTTGAACTCCCTCCTGTAAAGCAGGCCACACCCTGTCCTGCAAAAAGGTCCCACTTGACTCCTGATCTGATAAAGTCTCTTTTCCTTTTGGCTCTGGTCAGTTTTAATTTTTTGTTTAAGTCTGTTCCATCTAGGCTCAAGGATTCATGACACTGTGCCTACGTGGACTCTCTGGGCCCCTCACAACTCCGAGCATTCCAGGCCTTCTCCACTTCTCTCCCCTCCCCATCCCTTGCGCTGTGATTCTTCGACCCCCCGGTCAGCATGAAGCAGTTTCAGAAGGATCTTCGTCCCCTTTCCTTATATATAGAGAAGTGGGGAATGTCATGGGGCGCAGAGCATCCCAGAATTTCTCTGGGGCACACCGAGGAATCTTCTCCTTGAGAAACTAAACCAGAGGACAGATAACGCCTAGAGGAACCAAATCGGACTGAGCTAGTTTGGGATTCCTACCCTTCATTCTGGTCTCCCTTATCCTGGGGAGATAAGTTTGGGTGTGGCTTCGGCCTTTGTGTTCTGAGGAGGGATCCGTAGCCACCCCTCACCCAATTCCTCTAGTCACTACCAGTGGGGGATGGTCCTCCACTGCTCACCCAATTCCCCCAGCTACCACCAGTGGGGGATGGTCCTCTCTCACTAAAGGAACTTTTCACGGGCAGATGGTCCACCCCCATCAGTCCTCTATAAAAGTACCTTCCAGTCTCCTGTTCGAGGAGATTTGGTACCTCTGAGCCATGTGCTTTATGCCAAATCTCCCCATGAAAAGTCTAAGGATTTCTTTCATGGTTTCCCTCCCCCCACCCTTCCCTTCCCTTGCTCCTAAATAAACTATCACCTTATTCTAACTAAGTTTTGTGTGCAAGAGGGTGTAATTCTTTAAAGAGGAATTCCCAAGAACCCCAACCCGTACCCCGATTTCCCACTATATCACAGCCATATTTCCCACTCTTCTCTGGTCAGTTCTTTTAGTCTAGCCCAACTCATCTCATCATTGCTACCTAAACAGCCTTGTGCTTTCCCATCTCTTAGTCTTTCTAATTCCTCTCATCTAGAATGCATTTGCTTTTCCCCTTTAAATCCCAAATATCCTTCAAGGTCCATCTGAGATCTTATATCCAACTAGACAACAATCCTGGAGGACCACTTAGCTCTTATCTTGACTGGTAAATGACAGAGAGCTCTTAAGTTTGTTTGTTTGTTTGTCTTTTCTTGCCTTAACAAAAGAAAGCAATACTCTAAAAGCATTATTGTGCTTATCAGCCAGAGGCTAGAGAAAACAACAGAGAACAATCCCTGGAGTACCTAGCATCACAAAGAGCCAGCCACTCAACAGAGTCCAGAGCTCCAAGCAGAAAGTAGCTGAACACCTTAGCCTGAGAAACCCTTATCTTTAGGATTCTAAATGAAAATAGGAAATAAAATTATCTTCAAAACAAATAGCTCTGTTTTGCTTCTCTTCTTTTTTGAATAAAACTTTCTTCTGTATGACTAAAAACTACGCGCTTGAAAAGCAGCCTCAGAACATGGGTTGTTGCCCTATAGAGTTATTCCCATATTTCTCAGTTGAGAGCATATAAGTAAAGAAAAGTAAGAAAATCAGCCAAAATGTAGCCTTCATGCTGCAGCAGTCTGTGATACAAAGGTTGCATGTGTGTGTATATAGTACTATGCACATACACAAACACATATTTCTTACGTCCCCAAATAGATGATAGAGCCAGACAGAGTCACAGACCCAATTTTGAAATCAGGAAAACCTAGATTCAAGTTTAGCTTCTGACATTGGTAAAGTTTAGCCCCTCAGCATTCGAAGTAACTCTCTAAGAATATAGGCTGTGTAGAGTGAGCCAACTTATATTGCCAGGGGAAATTCTCCACCCTGACCCTTGACCAGGGAGCTCCTTATACCAGTGAAATTAAAGTCCTCTTTCTAGTCCCTAACTAGATGAACACAGGAAACCACGCAAGCTTCTACCTGGAACACACAAAGGCATAAAGGGAAAAGTGGTAGCTTTGTAATCAGAAGACCTGAGTACAAGCCCTATATCTGACACTTACTACTATGTTTCTACTATCTAACTCACAAGGTTGTTGTAAGGAAGTTGGTTTGTAAGCATTTCCTGCAACATAAATATGAAGTCTTTGTACTTTTACAGTACATGGCACTGAGCTGGTGTTCAACAAGTGCATATACACACGTATGTGTGTGTATTTCTCTCACACATACACACACATACATACATGTGTATATATGTAGTTAATTGGGGTTAAGTGACTTGCCCAGGGTCACATATCTACTGTCTAAGGCTGGATTTGGAGCCAGCTAGGTGGTGCAGTGGATAGAGCACTGGACCTAGAGTCAGGAGGATCTGAGTTCAAATCCAGAGTTAGACACCTGACACTTACTGATGTGGGTGGTATTTGGGGTCAAATTGACCATGAGTTGTCCCAAAAGAATTACAAGACTCAGTGACCCAGTTTCCCAAGTTTTATTGCAATCATGTGGGTGACCACAGGGAGAGAACCAGAAAAATGGAAAGGTATCTCTCAAATAAGGAAAGGTAAAAAGTTATATTTATAGTGTGGATAAATTGATTATCAGTCTCATTATAATAATCTCCACCTTAGGGCAGTACCAGGGGAAGGCCTGTCTTTCTCATTATAATATTCTCCACCTTTGGGAGGTACAGGGGAGGACTTATCTTAATTTGGAGTTCCTGGGGTCCTAAGCCAACCCCTGAGGTGGGTACCTTTTTTAGTGGAATTGTGTTTTGGGGGTTTACACATCAAAAGGTGAATCTGGGGACAACTTTGGCCTTTTCTGTGCATGTGTCTCTTTCTCATTCCCGTGGCTAGTTTCACATTTTTCATTAGAATTTCTATACCCTGTCATTTTATTTAAAGTCTTATTGTTATATGACCTGACCCTTTATGGTCCCGTTACGGGTACTGATTATTGTGGGTACAATAACCTAGCATCCTGACTTGTAAGTTATCCATTAACTGGGGTCTGACTCCCTTTTGGAGTTAAAATCTGAATTAAAGGTTGGGTCTTAGGTTTTTCTGTTAACCCTTTTTTTTACCTCCTATATCATTACTAGCTGTGTGACCCTGGGCAGGTCACTTAACCCTGATTGCCTCAAACATCTAGGGCCATCTCCAGTCATCTTGATGTATGTCTTGCTTATGTATATAATCAGATGGCTGTGGAGAAGAGAGTGAAGCTGGTGACTTTGTACAGCCCTCCCTCATTTAAGTACAATTCACTCCAAGTCATGATATCACCTCCCAACATCATAGTCCTCTTCAAGAACAAAAATCAAACCACAAAACAGCCACAACAATGAAAATGAATTTAAACTCAGGTCTTCCTAACCCCAGGGCTAGTGCTGTATCCACTGTGCCACCTAGCTGCCTCCTCAACAAATATTTAATGATTTATTGGCGATCAAAATTCAATTAGTTAAATACAAACTCTACACAATAAAAACAAAAGATAGTGACTTTACAAAAAAACAAAAAAGCAAAATTTACTTCTATGTTTTAAACCCAAACTCTAAGGAAAAGTACTTCCATTGGTCTATGTGTTACCACCCTGGAGGTTTGGAAAATATGCAGTTCTATATTTTAAAGTAGTCCACATAAAAGAAATAGGCAGCTGAAGATGGAAGTAGTGAAGGTGGTGATGCCTTCAAAACAATTACTAATTAATTTTTTAAAAATAAAGGGAGTTTTGGATTTCCCTTTGGTTGGATTCATTTTTTAAATTTTAGAGGTGTCTGATTTCTAAGTTACAGTTATTCCTAAGCAAAAAATATCCTATTACTTAGCACTACTGGACTTGTTTAAATGTTACAGCACTATAGTGTAAAGGACTCAACTTCTGAATAATTTTTATGACTTTGAGAATGCATTTCATGTCTCTGAATTTCCTTATCTATAAAACAAAGAGGTTGTATTAGATGATCTCTAAGGCTTTGTTTTTTCTATTTTGAAATCCTATGATACTCTGAGTGGCCCTATTGATACACAGGCATACTTTGACTTTTTTCATATATATATATATATATATATATATATACACACACACACACATACATATATATACCTATATACACACATACACACGTATATATGATATACATATACACATGTATAGCAGATATCACACATATCACATGTATATGGCACATCGCACCCCAATACATATCACACAAATTCATTGCACATATGTGTGCATGTGTATACATATGTATATGTGTGTATGTCAATATATACACACATTTATTGGTTCCTATATATATATGTATATATAGGAACTGAGATAAATGTCTAGCTAATTCAGTCACAACCCATAGAATTATGTCAATTACTAAATAATCAGTTCTATCACTAGTCACCTTGTAAATTGAGACTGAAGGGACTCGTGCTACCAATGGAAACCTGTCCAGTCAATCCTCTCATCAGCTAACACAGGTGACAAATTTGTGTCTTCTGGGTCACACCCAAATATGAAATTTGATTGAAATGCAGTGTCCACATCACAAAGATGTTGTCTCCATTATTTAATTTAGCTTCAGTGTTAGATATGTTTTGACAGGTGGCTGAAGCTTCCCTGTTACTCTGAAAGTGTCATTTTCTTCTCCATCTATCATGTAAGAAACCACTGGGGATCTGCCTCATGATTCACTCCATCTATGCCAGAGAGAATCTTCAGTACTTCATTAATGGAAGCTGATTCCCAATACTGCTGCCTTTGATTTGGGTTTTAATATCTGCCTTGCTGTCTCTGCCATAACCCAGCCATGGAAGTGACAGCGGAGAAACCAGAAAGTTATTCTTCAACCATACATAGGCAATCTCTTTAGTCAGGTTGCAGGGGGGGGGGGACAGTTATTTTAACTTCTCCATCTCCCCCAAGTAAATGTTATGAAAGTATTGTTTCTAAGTGCTTGTCAGGCCTGAAAAAACTTTCCTGGTGTACACAGAATTAAAACTGATTCTGTGTCTTGAGATCTGCCTTTAGAAATTTATTTTAAGACACCTGTGCAGGATTACTGTTTTATGAGACAAGATAACAATTATTTTGTATGACAAGCAGGGTTTCTCACGAATTCCTGTTGTGTTGACAGTGAATGATTGATGATGCTGGGGAACTAGCAAGAAAATAAAACTATAGCAGGGAAAATTGGATTTCCTCCACCAAAAAGTCTCGACAGTGTAGAGACTTCCTTAGAAGTCTTCCCAATGAATCAGTAACTCACTCAGTGTGTAAACCAAGCAATAATGAAAAGGAACAGTGTCAAAGAAAGCTTTAAAAATCAATTTGTATCTTCTCGATGGCAAAGTACTGCTTGGAGATTTTTAAAAACAGAAGGGATAAAAAGGTCTCTTCCTGAGTAGTTCAGTGCAGTGGGGGAGGGGGAGTCCCCAGCAAAGGGCTGAAGGAACTAATGCAATCTGAAGTGTCCCTGGGTTGTGCTAGTAAGACTCCTGTTGACCTAACACCCATGAGGCTTGGAAGAGATAGATCTCAAGACTTTAAAGTGCTTCACATCAAAGCAAATAGGCAGCTAAAGATGGAAGGGGTGGTGTTGTCTCAAACACAATTACTAATTAGAGTTTTTTATAAAAGAAGAAGAGTGGTTCTGGATGTCCCTTCAATCGAATCTTTAATTTTTATTTATTTTTTTATTTTAGTGGAGCATGATTTCTAAGCTTAATATTAATATACAAAAAATTTTTGATCACTCTTACAAGGAAAGCAAAACATTGATACTCTGGGCAAGCATAGAAATGAAAAGCAATCTTTTTTTTTTCATTCAAAATGATCTATAGCAGCTCTTAGGGTTAACATTTTAGCACTTGGTTTTTTTGTGAATGCACAAAGCTAGCCTAGACCCCATATTTTTTTTTAAGTTCTGTGTTCTAGATCCAATATAGTGGAAAGAACAAATGTGCTGAAGTAAGAAGATCTGAATTAATATCCTGCCCCTGTCATTTGCTACCCATCTAACCTTAAGCAAGCCAATTAACTGTTGTGAGTCTCAATTTCCTCATCTATAAAATAAAAGTTTGATTATATTGTCTCTAAGGTCCCTTTCAGTTCTAGGTCTATGATTACTGTATGTTTACACATACACATACACACACATACATGTGTAAATATCCCCCCTTTAAAGTCTAATGAGTAATTGTATTTGAGACATCACCCTTCCACCTCTAGAATTATGATTACTATGTATATGCATACATGTATATGTATATTCACACACATATATAACAACCTCTTAAAACTATTAATTTTGTCTGAGACCAACTTTCTAACTCTAAATGTAGGATTACTCTCTGTATACATATATCTATGTCTCCACCCTTCTTTTTTAAAAGTCGAATCAGTAATTGTGTTTGAGACATCACCACTCCTTCTATCTTTAGCTGCCTATTTGCTTTGATGTGAAGCACTTTAAAGTCTTTCAAATCTCATGGATGTTAGGTCAACAGGAGTCTTACTAGCAAAACCCAGGGACCCTTAAGATTGTATTAATTACTTTAGCCTTTTGCTGGGGACTACTCTCCTGGTAGATAGGTAGGTAAGTAGGTAGGTAGATAGATAGATAGATAGATAGATAGATAGATAGATAGATAGATAGATAGATAGATAGATAGATAGATAGATAGATAGATAGATGATAGATGATAGATAGATGATAGATAGATAGATGATAGATAGATAGATGATAGATAGATGATAGATAGATTGATAGATAGATAGATGATAGATAGATAGATAGATAGATGATAGATTGATAGATAGATGATAGATAGGTGTATAGATAGATGATAGGTAGATAATAGATCATTTAAAAGATAGAAAATTAGATAATAGATGGATAGAGCTGTAGATAATCATAGAATCACAGATCTAGAGCTAGAAGGAATCTTATGTGTGTGTATATACACTGACATACACACATATGTCTGTATATAAGTATATACATATATATATATACACACACACACATACCATACATATACACATACTTATATGTAAATTTGTGTTATATGTAACAAATGGTAGCATAAGACACTAGAAACAGCAGTGGATTTAAAATTAGAAGATGCATTAAAATTCTACCCTTGTACCTCACTACCTGCATGACTAACCAAGTCACTTCACCTGTCTTGGTCACAGTTTCCTCACCTATGAAATGAAGGGATTTGACTTGATGATGTCTTAGCTCATTTACAGATTGAGAGCTATGATCCTCTAACCCTATGGTTTTGCATATTCTGGGCATATAACACATATGAAATATAATAACTCAGAAGAAACTCTTAGAAAATATAACAATGGGGGCAGCTAGGTGGCCCAGTGGATAGAGCACCAGCCCTGGAGTCAGGAGTACCTGGGTTCAAATCTGGCCTCAGACACTTAACACTTACTAGCTGTGTGACCCTGGGCAAGTCACTTAACCCCATTTGCCTCACTAAAAAAAAAAAAGAAAATATAACAATGATACATCCATAAATAAATGGACCAGAAATACTTTCCCCCTAAGACAAATTAATAGGGTAGTATTTGATTGAAAGTGATAGAAGGCAAAGCAGAGAAGAAAATAGAAATACAAGTTTATAAAGATGACAATTTCTGGACAAGAAAAGGCCAAAAAGGCAGTAAACTGTTACTCTACCTGCCATTTCTATTTCGCTGAACATATTTCTTTTAAAAACAGATATAAATAATGAAAATTTCCTGTTTCTGTTTTGCTTTTTCCTTATTTTTTTTTATCTTGGTAATTTTATGATGATGCTAATGATGTTCTATTTTCTGGTTCTGTTTTCCCATCATGCTGTGTTTCCAAGTGGGAATGACTTGTAATGTTTTGTTCTGGTTTTCTCTATCTCACCTAGGCTAGAAATGTAGCAGCTACTCACAGGCCAGATTCCCATCATGATCAGCATGGAAGCTTTGACCTACTCCATTTCCAACCTAGGCCATTTCACATCTCCTTAAGGCAGCCTAATGGCTCTCTACTCTCTGGGGCTTACTGTATTGATGTTGGATTTAATAGGGACATATGATTGATTTAAGTCCTACTGCAGATCAGAACTCTTGTTTAGATTTCCATCTGTTTCAATCAAACATTACTCCATTAGTTAGTAGTAGTGGGGAAAATATTTCTAGTCCATATATTCTTGAAGATCCTTTTGTGACCCAAAGATGTGAATATAAGGACAACTACTTGGGTGATAATCCAGAGAATAGGCATGGGTGTTAAGTAGAGGTACTTCCCGTGCCTTACTTTCTCTACACCTAAGTTTCCTAATCTGTAAAAATGAAAATAGCAATAGTATCTACTCCAAAGGGCTGTGGTCAGGCTCAAAGGATACATGTTTTAAAGCACTATAGAGGGGCAGCTAGGTGGTGCAGTGGATAGAGCACCAGTCCTGGATTCAGGAGGACCTGAGTTCAAATCCAACCTCAGACACTTAACACTTACTAGCTGTGTGACCCTGGGCAAGTCACTTAACCCCAATTGCCTCACTAAAAAAACAAAAAAGCACTATAGAAATGCCAGCTATTACTAAGCCATGCTGAATTTGTATTGGGAAGCAGTGTCTAGGAGTAGGTCCAGTACACTGACTAAATACTCATTTCTACTGAGATTGTTGTGTGGAGGTGTTACCTGTCTCTGCAGAGGATTCAGGTATATAATATCAAAACCCTCCCACCACGAACTGTATTACCTGCCATCTGAAATAAGATTAACTGGGGCTCATTTCTAAGCAGACACTTCAAAGCAGTGTTTGGGCATCTGGGAGAACAGGTGTTTGGCATTCTGGATGGATGGGCGGATTCCTTCTTGGTGGTCATCACTTCCTAAATGACAGGCTTCGAAAGCCTTCCCGCACCTCCTGTGACAACATTGCACAGTGTTTAACACTGCTAATTGGCAGGCGCTGTGATGTCACTCCCTAAAGTGCCACTTCTGGGAGTGATGTAAAAGCACGGGGGCCCCTAATAGCGCAGAGCGCCTGTGGGCAGGTCAGGCACAGGACTAGGGGTAGGGGTTTGGGGAAGGAGGGGGATGGATGAGAAGGCACCAGCTGCTATTTAGTTAGTATCCTCTCTTCTCACCATCTGCTTTTAAATATTGGGGGGGGGGGGCCGAGGCGGATAAGGGGCAGGGGGGAAACAAACATCTAAATGCTTATTCAATTCTGCCATCTAGTGGCCAAGAACCAATCTGCATGCTATTCACTAAAGGCTTTCCTTCTGAGCCTGGTCTAATTGATTGGCAGATATTTATGCTAAGTGCCTGGGGGGCCAGTTGGTAGTGGGTGAAAGGGGGGGAGGGGAGGAGGGAAGCCATAACCCTCTCAAAAGAAAAGTAATCACTGGACCAAGAAAATTAAAAAAAAAAATTAAAAGGAACGATTCCTGGGGCTGCCCCTCTAGAAAACTAGGCAGGTAGGTATCATGCTGGGCTGTGTAGCTTCAGATCAGCAGAGGCAGCAGCAGGGGCTGAGACCACCTGTTAAGCAAAAATCCAAAAATCTTCAAAGACCTTGCAGTGCCAAAAACCTGTGAAGAAGAATCCCCTTGGACTGAAGACATCTTTGAAGACAGCCCCTTGTTAACACCACTCCTTCCTCCTATGGAAAGCTAGACCTCTCCACCTCTGGGCCTTGAGCTGATTTTTTTTTTAGTAAAAGAAAAAAAAAAGATTATTTGTTTTAAAGGAAAAGAAAAGATTATTATCCTATAGATTCCTTCAAGGGAACAAGAAAAAAAAAAGAAGCAGGAAAAGTGTCTGACTCTTCCCAGCTCAAGTGATTCTGTTCCACATAGAATTGTTTTTATTGGCTTTGATCTCAGATGCTAATGAGATAAAAATACTTTTAGTCGACAAGCAAGTAAGATGATGACTAGGCTCACAAAATATTGTGTTTGTAGGTGAGGCTGCTACTCTTTGCAGCTATGAAGGAGGGATGCCAAGATGGTTTTTGTTTTTAACCATGGACCAGGACAATGATTTGAGTTGTCTTCATTACTGAAGCATCTCCAAGCCACAGTCTGAGGGCTGGGTAGTAGAAGGCCTGATGGAAATCAGAAATAAAATTCTGATAAAAACAAAAATCACTGAGTTTTCTACAGTCTTTCCCCTCAAACGAAGTACTCTGTTGGAGTCTTAACATTTATTTTTGACACTGATTCTTGGCTGTTAGGCCTTCTAACCTGGATTCCACCTCTCAGACATTTTCAAAATGTGTGAAACAGAACTCCTTCTTGGATACAGTTCTCAAATTATTCCTCAAATTAGAGCCCCAAATAATTAGTCATTCAAATTCTTCAAAGCAAGAGAGGTTAGAATCTTAGTCCTACTCCATCTGTACTGGACAGCCTATCAAGCTGTCCAGCCCCACCATCTGTTTCTAATATGCTTTGTGTCATGGTATTACTGCTGCTGCTGGGTTTTTTTTTTTAATGTTTATTAAGAGCTCACTATGTGCTAGGAGCTTCAGAGAACACCCACAGAACATAGTCCCTTTGCTCCAGTTTATATTCCCATATAAGCTCCCCCAATTACCAGATGTTTCAACAAAATGTGCAGAAGGCACCTTAGACATGACTAGTCTAAGCCATTTTAGGGATGAGCAATCAGAGGCCCAACTGATCTTGTCCTAAGGTCACAGAGCAAGGCAAGACCATAAATGAAGGGTCCTAACTCCAGGTGGTCCAGGATTTTTCAATAAAAATCCTACTAGTTTCCTAAGAAACTTCTTTCCTTTTTCCCTTTCTTTCCTTCCTTCCTTCCTTCCTTCCCTCTTTTCCTCCCCCTTTTCCTTTCTTCCTCCCATATCTTTAAATTTAGTATGTGGCCTTGAGCTAGTTACATGTGTTGATGCTTCAGAATCAAGCACAGGTTTTTCATCTCATTGATGTTTCAGTCTTCCAATGTTCTATTAAAAGTCACGTAAGTTGTTTCAACGCCAAACCTAATTCTGCCATTTAGAGTGTCTATTTTTTTTCTCATATTCTAATCTTCTGGCATCACTGAAACTAAACAAAGACCTTTTCTTTTTTTCACCTGATGATATGAATGATCACTTTTATATCTCCATTTGTAAATGGCTGGTTAACTTTCAAACCATAATGCATAACTTTCTGAAAGTGTAAATGCATCCTTATCTTTTCAAAGAACCAATAAAAAGAAAATGCTCATCTCATTTGGTGATG
This sequence comes from Dromiciops gliroides, assembly GCF_019393635.1. NCBI lineage: Eukaryota > Metazoa > Chordata > Mammalia > Microbiotheria > Microbiotheriidae > Dromiciops > Dromiciops gliroides. The sequence continues at coordinate 128,304,849 of NC_057863.1, read as the reverse complement.
GGTTTTGGCTCTTTGTATTTGCTACTGTGTTTCTGATGTTATTTTGCATCCATTGGTTCTGATAAGAATGTTATTTAAAAAACAAAACAAAACACTGATTCTTGTAATTGTAGAAGAATGGGGGTAAGCAAGACTAGTAAACTTGATAACTTCTGAAGAGTTTAACCAGTCTTCAGCTCTCCTTTCTCTTCTTCTCTCTTTTTTTTTTTAAGATGATACAGGACTCAGTAAATTAGTGTTAATAAGGACTGAAGAAAATGTATTCACAAATTATTTGGTTCTTTCCTAAGAATTTAAACAAAATATACTTAAAACCTTCCCAACTCTCAGTTTTCCTCCAGAGCAAAGAGATTTCTAGACAAGTTTAGCAAAGTTATTTCTGTTACTCAAAATAGAGAGGTAACATTCTAAGTGGAGTTTTAAATGGATTGTTTTCAGACTCTTAACATCTGAAAAGAACAGCCAAACAATGATTGTCCCAAGGGCCAATGCTAATGTCAGGGCTGAGAGCCTCTCTAAGATTCATTTGGTATTTAAATTAGGAAAGGACTCCAGTTCCCTGGAAAATAGCAGTCTCCTTGTAGCCACTGGGGATTCACTCTCTTCAATGGCAATACTGAGGATGCAGTAGTTGTAGAAATGGCCACACTACCCGGTAGTAGCTAATATGTGAAGGGACGCTCACAGATGCTGTGATATGACAGACTCTAGCTAGCCCAGGATCAGGTTTTAGAAAGTGGCCAATGCCAGCTGCTTCAGAGGACGACAGCATAAAATTCCCATTATATGCCTAATTGTGCCATATTACATCAAGTGGATAGGGATTTTTCCCTGACCCCAGCTGGTGATCACACTATGCCCTGGAGCTGGTTGCCTTCAGACTCCCTGAATTTAGTGCTTTTCCTCAGAGTTTTTGGGGGATGGAAATGTGAGGCCCCAAAGCTTCCCATACACAAAGGACAACAAACATCTCCCTGTAATGAATTCCATGGGTGCATGAGGGCGCACTCGCGCGCGCGCACACACACACACACACACACACACACACACACACACACACACCAAGCTGCTAACAAGACCAAAGGATCTCAGACCACAGAGCTCTTCCATGTAAGCAAACCAGAGCCTGATAAATCAGAGTTCTCAGTGATCATGCCTGATCAGCACATCAGGATTTGGTGATCCTGTATTTTAATAATGAAGATTCAGGATTGTGTTTCACTGGCCCTACCTCCTGCAGTCATCTCCCTGGTGAAAACTATGTAGCCTCCTGCTATGGAGCTTCAGGACAAAAGTAGCTGACTTTCCTAGCTTATTAGTGATTGTCATTGACGTTCAGTTGTGTTTGACTCTTCATGCTCCCATTTGGGGTTTTCTTGGCAGATATACTGGAGTGGTTTGCCATTTCCTTTTCCAGCTCATTTTACAGATGAGAAAACTGAGGCAAAAAGAGTCAAGTGACTGGCTTAGGGTCCTGCAGCTAGGAAGTGTAAACTCAGATTTGTTTATACAAAACCTTTTAACTTTGATGTAATTGAAATTATCCATTTTACACCTTATACTGCTCTCTCTTGTTTATTCATAAATTGTTTCCCTACCCATAAGTCTAGTAGTTAACATGTTCCATGTTCTTCAAATTTTCTAGTACTAAAATAAAGTCAAAATGAATACATGATTTAGACATAAGAGGTGATATCATAGGTAAATTAGGAGAGAAAGGAATAGTATACCTATCAGATCTTTGGAAAGGAAAACAATTTATGACCAAACAAGAGATAGAGTATATTATAAAATGCAAAATGGATGATATTTCTTATATTAAATTAAAATTTTTTGTACAAACAGAAGCAATACATCCAAAATTAGAAGGGAGGCAGAAAGCTGGGAAACAATTTTTATGGCCAGTACTTCTGATAAAGGCCTCATTTCTAAAATATATAGGGAACTAAATCAAATTTATAAGAATCCAAGTCATTCCCCAATTGAGAAATGGTCAAAGGACAGGCAGTTTTCTGATGAAGAAACCAAAGCTATCTATTCCCATATAAAAAAATGCTCTAAATCTCTAATGATTAGAGAGATGCAAATTAAGACAACTCTGAGGTACCACCTGACACCTATCAGATTGGCTAAAATGACAAAAAAGGAAGATAATAAATGTTGGAGAGGCTGTGGGAAAATTGGAACACTAATGCATTGTTGGTGGAGCTGTGAGATGATCCAATCATTCTGGAGAGCAATTTGGAATTATGCCCAAAGGGCAATAAAGCTGTGCATACCCTTTGACCCAGCAATCCCACTTTTAGGTCTTTTGCCCAAAGAAATCATGGAAGGGGGAAAGGGACCCACATGTACAAAAATATTTATAGCAACTCTTTACATGGTAGCAAGGAATTGGAAGTTGAGGGGGTGCCCATCAATTGGGGAATGGCTGGACAAGTTGTGGTATATGAATACAATGGAATACTATTGTGCTGTAAGAAATGATGAGCAGGAAGAGTTCAGAGAAACCTGGAGGGTCTTACGTGAGCTGATGATGAGTGAGATGAGCAGAACTAGAAGAACATTGTACACAGTATCATCAACATTGAGTGTTGACCTACTGTGATAGACTATATTCTTCTCAGCAATGCAATGGTACAGAAGAGTTCCAGGGAACTCATGATAGAAGAGGATCTCCAAATCCAAGAAAAAAAAAGAAAGAAAGAACTGTGGAGTATAGATGCTGATTGAACCATATTATTTCTTTTGTTTTGGGTGCTGTTGTTTTTTTTTTTCTATTTTGAGGTTTTGCATCACTGCTCTGATTCTTTCTCTTGTAACAGGATTAATGCAGAAATAGGATTAATGTTATTATGTATATATATATGTGTGTGTATATATCTATATCTATATGTATATGTATAGAGATATATAGATATAACCTATATCAGATTACCTGCTGTCTAGGGGAGGGGGGAGGGAGGGGAGGGAGGGAGAAAAATCTGAAATTGTAAAGCATGTATAAACAAAAGTTGAGAACTATCTTTACATGTAACGGAAAAAATAAAATACCTCATACAAAAACAAAACAAAACAAAACAAAAAAAGATTGAACAACAACAACAAAAAAAAGGAAAATAATAAATGTTGGAGAAGCTGTGGAAAAATTGGAACACTATTGCATTGTTGGTGGAGCTGTGAACTGATCCAACCATTCTGGAGAGCAATTTGGAATTATGGCCAAAGGGTCATAAATCTGTGCATACCCTTTGACCCAGCAATACCACTTTTGGGTCTTTTTCCCAAAGAGATCATGGAAAGATGAGAGGGACCCACATGTACAAAAATATTTATAGCTGCTCTTTATGTGGTGGCAAGGAATTGGAAGTTGAGAGGATGTCCATCAATTGGGGAATGGCTGGACAAGTTGTGGTATATGAATACAATGGAATACTATTGTGCTGTAAGAAACGATGAGCAGGAGGAGTTCAGAGAAACCTGGAGAGTCTTGTGTGGGTGGTTGGTCTGAAATTAATGGGCCTGCTCTGAAGGATGTTGAGAACTATCTTTACATGTAACAGAAAAAAATAAAATACTTTATTAATAAAAAAATAAAAAAGAAATAAAGAAATTTAAAAATTTAAAAAGCAATGTATGTGAAAAAAAATTTCTAGTACTATCTTTCTTTATGTCCAGGTCATGTATCCATTTTTACCTTATCTTGATAATTAGTTTAAGATATTGGTCTATGCCCAGTTTCTGCCAGATTGCATTCCAGTTTTCCCAGAAATTTTTTACCAAATAATGTATTCTTATCCCCAAAAGATTGTCTTTACACTTGCCAAATACAAGGTTACTATATTTATTGGCTTTTGGAAATTGTATGTCTACTCTGTACCATTGATCTACCTGGGAGTACAGATTTGAATTTAGTAAGATGGATCTTTTTTTTACTCTGGGCCAAGCACCCTATCCACTTCACCACTGAGCAGACCCCTACTAGTGACAGAGCACCGTAATTTCAATTGTGTGCACAAAGGAATGGAATAGACTTAGTTATTTCCATTTAGTGACTTCCCATAAGCTGTCAACAAGCTGGCTAATTTCTCTTCACTGGAATGTCTACTGTGGAGTAGGTCTGGGCACCTAACTTTGCTTGCATGTATCTTAGAGCATCCCATGGAAACCACCAATAAAAATAATCGTGGGCCAGTTGCTAGTGTCTCCCAACCCCATAAAGTTTACCTAGTATTTATTTTTTAATGATTTCAATAAATGAGCAGAAGTCTGGCATATTGGTTAGCCAACCATTCTCAAAGCCAGCAAGACCTTAGAGACAAGTCCCACCTGAGACATACTGATTGTTTGATCCTAGGTAAGTCATTTAGCTTTTCAGTATTCCTTCCAGTTTGGGGGCAGCTAGGTAGCACTGTCCCTGAAGTTGGGAGGACCTGAGTTCAAATCTCACCTCAGACACTTACAAGTGTAGAGGAGTTCTGCCCATGAAGGGAAGGTCTTTGAGGGCAAGACCAGGAGTCAGGAAGTGACGCGGGCTAGTGGGAGGAGGAAGGAAGAGACTGGCGCTCAGTCTCGCTCTTTTTCCTCTGGACTCTGGCGGAGAAGGGAGCTAGAAATGCGCTCTCCCTTTAATAGATAGGAATCTAGACCTTTCTCTCTCTCTTTACCAAATTCTTATTCTCCTTAATAAATGCTTAAAAGTCTAACTCTTGCTAAAGCTTATAATTTATTGGCGACCACTCATTAAATATTTTAGACAGACTAGCTAGAATTTTAGCCCTTAACACAAGCTGTGTGACCCTAGGCAGGTCACTCAACCCCAATTGTCTTAAACATCTGGGGCCATCTTCAGTCATAGTAATATATGTCTTGTTACTGGATCCAAATGGCTCTAGAGGAGAAAGTGAGGTTGGTGACATTGCACAGCCCTCCTTCACTTAAACCAAATTATGTGCAAGTCACGACATCATCCTAAAATCATGGTCCTCTTAGAGAATGAAAGACAAACAACAACTTCTTCCAGTGATGCCTGGCATACTGAAGGCATTCAATAAATATTAGATGACTGGCTAAAGCAATTCTTTAAATTTTTTTTTGTGGGGCAATGGGGGCTAAGTGACTTGCCCAGGGTCACACAGCTAGTAAAAGTCAAGTGTCTGAGGCCAGATTTGAACTCAGGAATTCCTGAATCCAGGGCCGGTGCTTTATCTACTGCACCACCTAGCTGCTCTAAAGCAATTCTAAAAGTAGAAATTAGAGAGAAGCAGACAACCAGTATTGGTTGAGGGAACTGACCTGGGAGTTCTCTATACTAATGAAATCACAAGCCTATCCTTATGATCATGTTGTCTCCCCCAATAAAAATGTGAGCTCCTTGAGGGCAGGGGGATGCTTCATTTTTCTTTGTATCACCTGTACTTGGCACATACTAAATGCTTATTGATTGTGTGTGTGGGGAGAACCTTGTTGCAAAGTACTATTTGAATTATTACCTCCATTCTGCTTAGGCTGATTACACAAAGCCTGGCTGCCCAAGGGTATTCTTTTGCTGCATAGGACCCCACCAGTGTTGCACCCAAATATAGAGACCCACTTTCTCATAGGATCCGATTGCATCCAATTGGTCCATTAGAACATTCATTATGGTCCTCTAAGCAGTCCTTCAAAGCTATATAAATCAAGATATGTGCCCTAGGGAGCTGAAGCTGCCACTCACAAGAAAGCTTCCTTAGTTGGCTAATTAAGTCTCTTCTATTCAGTTTGGCTACTCACTTGTTTGACCTCCAGTCTCAAAGACCCACTGGTGGGTGAAATACTCCCAGGGGGCCAACTGTCTTCTGGTTGAGAAATCCCCAACAACTCTGCTAGTTTCATACACATACAAAAAAATGCAGGATTTAGAATTGAAAGGCAGCTCATAAATCAGCTGCTCCACACCTCTCATATTAAAGATGAGAAAGTTGAGGCATTAAGAGACCTCTCCCAAGATCATGCAGATAGTAGGTGAGAATTAGAACTCAGGTCCTCTAAAAATCCAGGGCGCTTTATCACCATGTCGGGAACTGATAAAGGTGAAGAAAGGTGAAAGGAGAATGACCACCAAACAAAGAAAAGGCCCCCTTCTTCATCCCTCAGTCCTCATATCCACTACTGACTACTCAGGAAATCAAAGGGAAAGCTTTTTTAGCCTCTTTGCTTTCTAATCCCCTAGCCCCCCAGGACCTCCTCATCTGCAAAATGGCAAAATAATGCCATCTGGGGATACGGCTTATAATAGATTATTAGAGTTGAAGGAAAGCTTGGAGATCATTCTGAACAATCCCTTCAGGAAATCAGGGCCCAGAGGGGCTGGCTTTACCCAAGGTCACAAAGCAAGGCACTTGCAGGGCAGGGACCAGAACCCAAGTCTCCTGGATCCCAGCCCATTGTTCCTTGCTCTCCTCATCACCAATTAAGATACTTTGGAAGTGTACTATTATTCTACTAATTCTTTGGTTATAAAAAAAAAAATACTCGGAACAGACAGAACTAAGAAAAAGAATCCTGAAGAATGAGCAAAGTTCTGCAAAAAGACTAGTCAAAAGCCTGCTATGTATTTTCGATTTGGCATTGAATAGTGAATGTCAGTGTGTGACCAACTGTGCTTTTTTAGTTTTATTTATTAACCAAGATGTGGTTAGGAGAGGGCCTGTGCTTTCATTGGCATAAGGGACTCTAACCCATATAGGTTGGCAACTACTCTGAAGCTGAGTCTTGGGGAAAGAGGTTTTATTTTGTTTTGTTTGTTTGTTTGTTTTTTTAAGAGTCAGTCTATTGATGCCTACTACAGACTCCTCCTCCGGATAAGGTTTCATAGCCCACATTTATAATTGAGGAAAATGCAAAATTTCAGTTAATGGTTAGTCATTTAATAAACATTTAAGAACCTACTTAATATGTGCCAGGCACTGTGTTAATTAGTAGGGATACAAAAAGAGGTAAAAGACAGTCCCTGACCTCAAGTACTTCACAAGGTTAATGAAAATTAAAATGTAATTTTTTTTTCCCATGTAAGTTCACATATCCCTTAGAATCTAATCATGAAGCTCTTGGGGCAGACTAAGAACCCCTCTCTTCTCAATAGAGTTGCCTTAAAGTTAACACCAAGATGCTAATGACTTGTTTAGGGTGATGTGGTTAGTATATATTAGAGATTAAACTTGACCCCAAGTCTTTGTGATTTGAAGGCAAGGAATCTATCCACTATTCCAAGCTTCCTCTTATATACCAAAATGCTTTTCAAAAGGATGCTCTATGTAACAAAATGAGCAGCCTCAAACATAATCATACTTCTAGTATATGTGTCTCTCACCCAAAGGGTTTAAATACTTTGTTGGAGAATCAGCTTTGAAACATTCCTACAAGGCAAATAGAGCCAAATCTTACTATTTTGCAGTTGGGAAATTCGGGCAAGGTCTGCTTAAATAAGAGTTTTAGTACAATAATTTGATCTAAAAGTAGCAGTGGGGCATAATTGATAGAGCC